>NC_048893.1:29025524-29102236 GCF_011077185.1 Oxyura jamaicensis
GAAAAGAAAAGAAAAGAAAAGAAAAGAAAAGAAAAGAAAAGAAAAGACCGTGATAACAAACAACTGTGGATTGCATGCTTCCTGCAGCAAAAGTAATGCTAAGCGGGAAGAGAAACAGTGAAGTTCTCAGTGACTTCTACTTGTTTTTTTTGGTATTTGTGAAATATGATGGACAATTTAATTTTCAGATATTACAGTATTTCCAAATTATTCTAAAATTAGTGCTTTCTTGACAAGATAGGTAGCACTTTTAGACAGAGAACTCCCTGATGCATAAAATGTGATAGCTGCCTTGCTCTGCAGTCTAATCTTTGAAAATGTTGAGGCTTCCCAGCTAAAAAACTCTCAGGATCTGCAGTGGTCCCTCTGCATAGTGCCAGCCTTTCTACAGTCTTTAATGTCTTGGCTCTTATTGCTCTTCTAAAAATGCTACAAATTCTGTAGATATCAAGGTTTGTGACCTGTCAGATGAATTGTGTGTGAATTTTAGGGTATGTTCATGACTTAATAAAAAATAATAAATCTGCATCTACTTTTAGTACCTGCCTATGCACACTTTTCTTTCATCTTCAGATGGAAAAGCTACACTGTTCTAGGAACTAACTGTATCATGTTCTCTCGTTCCAAATAGCCATACACATCTCAATTAACAGTCTCCTTAATCGTTGTTTCTTCCTAGAAACAGTGTCCACGTGCTTTTAACCTGGCTTAATATATCTTTCCCAAGGCTTATTTCTGAAGATAATTTTCTAGTTGAACTTCAGTTTTTCCTTTGGGCAAGTCTGTGATGATACCAAGAGACTACTGATTGGATGACTCAGTTTTCCTTACTTCAGTCTAAGGAGGGTAGTGATTCTTCCAAAACAGCATATACAGTCAGTGTAGATTCTTCTATAATTCATGGAACAGTATAAAGCGCAAGAAGAGTATATCAAGGACACTTCATTTCAGAGAAAATATTAATGCACTACTTGCAGAAACAGAGTTCCAGCATAAATTGTTAAATATAACCACTTCGTTTCTCTCAGTTTTTGCTTTTCTTTCCTATTTCAAACTGAAACCAGAACCATATAGTTCACTTAAGCTTAACAAATACTATGAAAAATGAAACTTAGAGTCATGTTAGATTAATGTAACCATATACAAAAGTTATAAATGACTAAAAGCATTGTGTGTTAGTTAACCCTTAGTAAAACTAGGCACCATTTGAGACATAATTGTATTGAAAGTAAGGGAACAGGAAATTGTCAAACATGCCTTTGGTTGATATAAAAAAAAAAAAAAAAAAAAAAAAAAAAAAAAAACTTGATTTTTTTGTTTGTTTGTTTATAATAGAATAATACTATATACATAACCTGACACACAGAATTAGCAGGACACATAGAACTGTCTAAAACTAGATGAAGCCCAAACTTTCCATAGCACACCAGCTTCTGATATTTTCCAGCAATTATTTCTGCATCTCATGATTGCATGTTTTGCAGTGAATCCTCAATACATTTTTATTCTTCACTGTCTGCAGATTGCTCAGGCTTCACAAAAAAACATCCAGTCTTAAAGTACTTTTAGATGAAGTTCTTTTGACTGTGGGTAGTATAAAGTGACTAACTCATTTCAGATGTGGTACCATAGAGAAAACATGTCACATCTACTTCACTGAAAGTGGAATCAAAAAAATAAAACCTAGTACTTCATCTTAAATAAACTTTTTTTTTTTTTTTTTTTAATAAAAAGACAGTTTTGAGTAATTTAATAGTAGCCAAGAAGTCTTTGTTTTTCATTTATGTTTTACTTCTAAAATGAGTATTTTAACCCAGCCTTGCATTTTTTTTTTTTTTTTTTGGGGGGGGGGGGCGGGTGGGTAGGGGTTTGGGGCAGCATATAGCCATGGTTAGAACAGAGGCAGTATACAACAATGTCTTTGTTATAGCTGAGGTGAGGTGATTTCTGCCACTGAGCATAGCCGCTTCCTGAGTGAAGCATTTTAAAGCAACAAAATTAGATATAACAAATGTGCTATTTAGACAGGTTCTGCTACATTTTATCTGACTACCCCAAGGGACTTTGGCTTTACTATTCTCATATTCACTCACTTCCATAGCTGTCATGTAATATAATGCTGTTTAACGAATTGCACTTCAGAACTGATTCTACTCAAGGTCAGTAAGATTTCAAACACTGTAACCTATGTACAGTAATCCGCTTGCAATTATTACTGCTCTCCTTTAGTATAAAAAGAAGGATTTCTGCCATAGTTTTCTGAGGAAAACAGACAAACAACATTTCTCTCCCCACACCTTTCCCCTCCTCTGTATTTATTCATGAAGCTGGGAGGAAACCACAGAACCACAGAATTTTAGGGGTTGGAAGGGACCTCTAAAGATCATGGGGTCCAACCCCCCTGCAAAGCAGGTTCCTCAGAGCAAGCTGCCCAGGTAGGCGTCCAGACGGGCCTTGAATATCTCCAGAGAAGGAGACTCCACAACCTCTCTAGGCAGCCTGTTCCAGTGCTCTGTCACCCTCACCGTGAAGAAGTTCTTTTGCATGTCGGTGCGGAACTTCCTGTGTTCTATCTTGCGGCCATTGCCCCTTGTCCTATCCCCACAAACCACTGAGAAGAGGTTAGCTACATCCTTCTGTCTCCCACACCTCAGATATTTATAGACATTGGTAAGATCCCCTCTCAGTCTTCTTTTCTCCAGGCTGAACAGACCCAGGTCTCTCAGCCTGTCCTCACATAGGAAAGATGCTCCAGGCCCTGTATCATCTTTGTGGCCCTCCTCTGGACTCTTTCCAGGAGATCCCTGTCTTTTTTGTACTGGGGATACCAGAACTGGACACAGTACGCCAGGTGAGGCCTGACCAGGGCAGAGTATAGGGGGAGGATCACCTCCCTCGACCTGTTGGCCACTCTCCTTTTAATGCACACCAGGATCCCATTAGCCCTCTTGGCCACCAGGGCATACTGCTTGCTCATGGTCAACCTGTCATCCACCAGGACCCCCAGGTCCTTCTCCGCAGAGCTCCTCTGCAGTATCAAGTACTGTATACTGATCTTGGGCTGGTGAAATCCAAAGGGAGCTTTGCTGTTGTCCTCTCTAAATTTAGAATTAAGTCATTTAGGAAGTTAATTTAATGTCAAATTATGTTTTCCATTTATTTTGAGAATGCCTTTTGAATAGATGGATTTTAATGGAGAACATTACATAATCTTTAAGGCAATATAAAAACTCAGATTCCTTTAATCTAATTGTAAGCCTTGAACAGAGACACCCAAATTAATAGCACAGTTGCCTAGCCTCCATCTATAGTCCATGGAGAGAAATGGGAAAGACTTATGTTGTTTACTGCAAGTTTATATTACTTTGTTGAGGTCCTCTCCTTCCACTGGTTGTCTACAGAGTTTAATGTGTTTTTAAATTTAGGCTACTGTGTTAAGTGGAAGAATCCAAACTTGATGATTTTCTCACAGGATTTCAAGAGTATACTCTAAATAACCTTAATATTTTATCAGAGATTACTGCTCTCTCACACCTTTGTTTTAGACATCAGAGAACTTCAACAAAGAGTATTTAAATGACAACTTAAATCAGTCTGTTTCTTATGTCTTCACAACTCAAATTATGTTAGTTTGGGGCTATTAAAACACCTAAAGTATTTGCTTTATTAGCTCTCCAGCATGCAAACACCAATTTTTAGATCAGAAAGATGTTCATGTAGGCAGTTGCTCTGCAGAAGGCAAGACTGTAGCAAGTATACACAGAAATCTTTTGAAATTGTTCTCTGATGATTTCCAACGAACTTTTTCTATGTAAAAGCATGTACACTTGAAATAAAAAAAAAATACAACAGGATAAGCCAGGGACAACAGTAATAAAAATCTTCTCTGAATTTCTGTCTTCATCCACTTAAGGAGCTTAGAATAGGGCCTGCATATGATTTCTTTTGTGGTTATTTTTCCATGTGCTTCAGTAGACACTGGATCATACCAATAGGGTTAAAACCAGTGTCCATTGAAACAAATGAAATTACATCCTTTAAATCTAATAAGCTCTGTGTCAGTCTTATTGTAAATTTTACAGTAGTCTGCACTATATTCTAATAACTGTCTGAGTCTAATGTCTGTGAGGCAATTGGCTGCTCACTATTCACATAAATGGACAGGAGTTTTATAAATTTCGGAGGCAATGAGTGTTCCTCCTTGTTTGAGTAAGGCTTTGTTCTGGTAGAAAAACAAGTTCTCTAAACAAATCCCTCAGGTCATCAACACCTTTTAATGCTGGAAAGAATCTTTAGTGGCATTCACATTTCTGTTGTAGAACTCAAAATATCCGAGTTTTGTTGTTGTTTGTTTGTCTTGGTTTGCTTTGTAAAACTTAGTATTCCAGTGAATATTTTTTCTCTGATTTTTTTTTTTTCGTGTGACTTGGAGTATATTTCTTTAGCACTTTAGTAGGTACCATTAAAAAAAAAAAAAAAAAAAAGTGCCTGTGTACTAGTGACATTAATAAATCGCATGCATTTACTGCAAACTCTCCTGTTTCCCAGATAAGTTATGACAAGCTATGGCATTGTTACTTTATGCGTATTAGAAATAATAGTCTTCATCAAAAGGAAAATGCAGGACAGTACTAGACTGTCATCTACTTATGTCAGTTATAATACTGTTAAGCTTTGCTGTTTGCTCTGTTCTATACATTAACAGTTGAAACCAGTAAGATACAAGAGGTGAAGTTTAACAGATGCATATTTTACAATCTTCCATTAAACTGTTTTGTTTTTGTTTGTTTGTTTTTGTTTTAATCTTACATTTTACATTTGGTTTTGTTTTAGTCTTATATTTTACAAAGGAAATAAATCTTAGGGTCAGATTCAGGTGTCCTTATACGTGAAGAACAGCACTGGCTTACAGGAACAGTCCTCTCAGATTTACTGCAACTAGCTTTCAATTAAGTTACTAATCAGTTTGAGGAAGAGTTCCAGACTCCTGCCAAAGTTCAAATGACATCTGAAACTAAGACATTAAGAATTTCACAGCTCAGGATGGCTTTTTATATACATAATGTATCATTATTTAGAAACAACAGAACATTTTGGTTCTGTTTGGTTCATTATTGGTTCTGGATAGTTTTGTCTCCTCTAGGGAACACCAGTGTCAGTAACTGACTCTTAAATACCCTTAAAAATTACAATCACAACCAAAAAGTTATGAAAAAAAAATGAATATACAGGTTTTTATTTATTTATTTATTTATTTTCATTTTTCTATCACTGTCCTATCACTGGTAACAAAGATACTCTGGTGTTCATTTTGACATTCAATATCCATTTGTTTTATTGTCATCTAATTAACTTTCTGTAGATGAACAAATACATATTATTAACAAAAATAATTCTGGTACTTTTGTTAGCAACTATAATTTTAAACACTCCTCAGCTCAAGTGGATTATTTATGAAAAATAAAGGGCACTTTTTATTTCTGAATATTTATTTTATATGTTTCATACTTTTTTATTTTTTTATGCAGGTTTTTACTACACTTTGAAGGCTGAGGAGTTTTCAGAACCTTTACAGCAATCCTCACCATATGCTTAAAACAGCAAAGCAAAACAAAAACTTGCACCCAATGCTTTCCCTATGGGTGAGATGTCATGAGAAACTTGTTGACTCCTGACTGATAGAATTTGACACACTCCAAATCCAAAAAGGATTTAACACAGAAATGCCATAACTCATCATGTTAGCGTCTCTGTCAAACTGAGAAAAATTAAGGCCTCGTGAGCATCTTTGATACCTTTTCTGTTCAACTTATGGGTCTCATACTGTAATAGTGGTGTTTGGTAATGGAGAAACTGGGGAACACAAATTGAGTAATTCTCAATTTTCTAGTTTTTCAGTTGGATGATGTCAATATTCCATGATCTAGGAGGGAAAGGGAAAGAAAAAATATGTGCAAGGTCAGAAATTTAATTTTCTATTTTTTCAAGGCAATAATAAAAATGTCACTATTTTGTGATCAACTGGACCCATGTGTCAAGCATGAAATTTTCTGACAGTCTGTCATGTGAACACTATTTCTGACATGGCTTTAGGATCCTATCACAACTTATTTATAACCTATCATTTTAAATTACTTACAAATAGTTCTAATGAGCATGTTTCAAAATTTTGATATTTTAAACCCCTTTCAAAAAAACTCATTAAATAGAGATTAATTTTGGCATGGTTCTCAGTAATAAATCTCAAATGATAATCATCAAATAGGCTCAACCTTGTTAGTGTAGCAGAGATAAATTTAGTAGATGTGCTTTGACATAATAGAGTTTTTGATATGATATCTTTTAGTAGCTTCACATCTATGACAGTCAACTAAAGGAATATTTTGTGTGTATTTTGTACCAAAGTTAATGATGATATATATAATGTACTAAAGGATGGTAAGTGGTAATTGAACTTTTTTTTGATTGTCACAGCTTTGAGAAAATGTTGACTTTTAAGAGAGAGTCTCAATTTCTCTGTACATATATTTCATATACCCTGTCTAGCATTTTTATCAGGTCAATGGTTTTGTTTAGTGTTTTCAGAAATAAATATTAGTGACTAAGCAGTGTTCATAGTAATGCCATAGTACAGGCTAGTAGAATTATTATTATTACTTTTTTTTTGCAGTTGCATTTAAATAAATGCAAAGTCAAAAGGGCTGGGCAAGGGTAAGTTTTACTTCACAACAAAAATTGATTGAATTGTAAACTCAGCAACTGAAACTAGAGAAGTATTAAAGATTTTTTAAGCGCTAAAGCTAATAACCGAGGCCAGCCAAAATATTACCTCCAAGAACAAATCACTTTTATTATTTTCTTATCTGGATAGTTGCTATAGCATATACAGTATATATTCTACTGATTTTATATTTGTTTCATCTCTTTTTAGAGGAGTTCTCCTTAGAAACCCATATTCTTTGTGATTCAAAAGATGACCATAACAATTTGCTTTCATTGCAATCAGACAGCTGAGACAGCTCTTTGTGAATCTAGATGAGGTTTAAAAAAGTGACAAGGGAGATAGGACATGCCCCATTAATCTCAGTCATGGTCTAACCTAGGGTGTTGTTTTATGGCCAGAGAATTAAGTATTTGTTCAGATGCCACAGAATTTAGCTTTTTTATTGCAGCATTCCCTGTTTGTTTGAACTTGGATATAGATCTGTAATGGAAATTATTTTTGTATCCCTTCTCATCCAGATTCTGCTTGCAGTTAAGCCTAGCTCTCCACCCTTCCTCATAAAATATAATGGAGCTATGTAGTGGAGAGTCCAGGAACCTGAGCTAGGTGCTGTTCTGCTTGGCAGTGGAGGAAGATTGGTGGTATCTTCTGCCTAGGGAACACTGCAGCCAGCAATTCAGAAGCCTCAAAAAGGAATAATTGAGGCCAGCTGGCCTTTCTGGACACACAAATGGGAAAGGAACAGGACCGCCAGAATGGCATCAGAGAAGTCACTGCAGAGTTGTAACTTGATTTAACACATAGGAAAGCATCAGGATCCTGTCCAGATATGATCGGTGCTTCCCTGCACAAACACGTACTAGAGAGCCATGCAATGGTTATAAATTATTTTCTGTAGAGATCTGGAAGAGAGTATGAAGAAAGGTGATGTAAAAGTATTTTGAGATTGCAGAAAGAGCTGCTTTACTGTAGAACATAGAATTTGCTGTGTGGGACTGTCATTGCAATGGAGGTTAAAGATTATTTTTGCTAAGTTTGAAGCTCTCAACCTCTTACTTAATGCATTAGTACTGAATTGAAATGTTTTCCAGTTGTAGGTAATGCTCATTGAGTTTGTGTTGTTACTGAGGCCTGGAAAGGAAACCTAATTTGAGGGTGTGAGTTGTTCAAGCAACTCTTAACACCTACCCAAAGTTGTTGTTCTATCTACAACTTCCTTTTTATTTTATTTTTTTTTCCTGAAATTTGTTGAGATTCTGGACCTGCATTTGTTTGCTTTTCAAAAGAACTCCACTTTTCCTTATCGTTAGATACTAACTTCCATCTTCTTACTTGCTGTGTTTAGAGTATCGTGATTTTGACTCATAATATGCATTTGACTCATGGTTAAAATCCCATCCTCATGGCCACAAACATACGGTGTGGCAGCTTCCAGTTTGAGATTGATTCACTCTTCAAATGGGTTAATGGTGCATACCACCAGATGGTGAGACTTCTGAGGACAAGGCAGCTTCAGATTCTCCTCTGTGTGTGTGTGACTCCAGACAGCATTGGGACTTGGATTCTGAAAGAAATTTACAATATAGCATGGAAGCATGTCTCCGCAGGTTTTGGTGTGAGGTTTATTTATTTTTATTTTTTAATTTTTTATTTTTTTTTCTGTTCAATTAAATAAGCATTGGACTCATTGAACAAGAAAATGCACATAATATTGTTTGGGAAACAAGAAGGCACAGTCGTCAAGTTCAGATTGGCTTGCTTAAGTTGTTCAGTAGTAAGGGAACAAAGATTCTTCAGACAGGTTGCCAGATCTCCCTTGCAAAGCAATGGCAATTCCATAGCCTTTACCTGTAGCTGACAGTAATTCAGCTAGAATAGTAAAGCAAACTAGAAGATGAACTATGCATAATGGCTTCAGAATCATATTTATTTTAAATTTATTTATTTATTTATTTTATTTACTTTGCATGTTAAGATCGTGATGCAGAAAAAAACAACTCAGTAAACATACAGACTATATTTTTCCAGAGCAGACTGATGAAAATGTGTCAGGATGTGCTGTCTGCACATCACTACTGCTGTCTCCTCAGCTAATGTCAGAGACAGTATTTGGGTCTCCAGGCATTATAGCAATGATGATGGATATGCGGTCTGCTGCTGACCTAAAATGTGATTTCTGTCCCCTAAAACATTGATGTACAAATAAATATTTGATTTGCAGTATATCTTGAGTAAGGTTGTGTAACAAAGGTAAGCGCTTAAAAGGAATTTTAATTTGGTTGATTTTTATTCTGGAATTGGAAGAGCTCTATACAATGAATTATTTTTAATGGTGTTAAGTTTTAACATTTAGATCTTTCAGCTCCTAAATGTGCTAATCCTTTCGCTTTACTGATGACCTGGCAGTCCTGTGTGGTTATATTTTTCTAAAGTAGCCTAATAGCTGCATATAATCTGAAAAATTGAGTAATTTAAAGAGTTAATAAATCTGGATCATCAGCTCTCTGGAAATTATATTCATTTTATTTTATTTTACTTAATTTTAATAATGTGCTCAAGTGTTTTACTTGAATATTTAAAGTTCAGCACATGCTTTTCTGAACTATGGCTTGATTACGACTATGAGAGAATATTTTATTAAATATGCAGGAAACTGAATTCATTAGTCTTCCATTACTTTCTTGCTCATGCTATATAGCTTAAGAACAAGTCTTAATATCTTCTTGAGATAAATATAGCTCTTGATGGCGAAGTAGTGGATTAAATCTGGTTACTGTGTTTGGCTAAAGAGGAAGGTAACTTTTCATTTTGAATGAACGCAGTCAGTGCCTCAGTTATTTGGTTTATAGTATCCCGTCTTGCTACTTAATGGTGTGTTAAAGAAAACTAGAGATCAAGGGGAAAATAGAAGGGGGGAAGAAATAAAAGGATATTCCAGGAAGAATACCATATGTCTTGAAGAGAGCGACTGTGTGTTGTGGTTTAACCTGGCTGGCAGCTAAACACCACACAGCCGTTCGCTCACCCTCCCCCCTCCCTCTCTGGGATGGGGGAGAGAAAGGGGAAAGTGAAGCCTATGAGTTGAGATGAAGACAGTTGATTAAGACAGGAAAATAATAATAATAACAATAATAACAATAACAATAATAATGTATACGAAACAAGTGATGCACAATGCAATTGCTCACCACCCGCTGACCAATGCCCAACCCAACCCCGAGCAGCCAGCCCCCTACCCCAGCTATCCACCCCATATATTGTTCAGCATGACGTCAGATGGTATGGAATACCCCTTTGGCCAGGTTGGGTCAGCTGTCCTGGGTTTGTCCCCTCCCAGCTTTTGCTGCACCCCCAGCCTGCCCGCTGGCAGGACAGAGCGAGGAGCTGAAAAGTCCTTGGCATAGTGTAATCACTGCTCTGCAGCAATTAAAACATCAGCATGTTATCAGCACTCTTCTCATCCTAATCCAAAACATAGCACCCTACCAGCTACTAGGAGGAAAAATAACTGTCCTAACTGAAACCAGGACACCGTGACTGTCTACAAAGTATTTTTCCTATGCCCTAGTGAATCTGAGACATTAATGTGCAGTAAGAAGTAGCACAGGACTTGCAGGAATCTTGTACCCCCCTCCGTGAGGAGACACAGTAGCCATTAGAAGTTTTCCTGGGACATCTCAAATGGCAGAATGGACCTCATTGTTTAGGCCAATGAACTGGACCTGTAATGGTCAGGAAGCTCAAATGTGGTCTCCTCCTCTCCTTCCTTGTTCTTCTGACATCCGCATAATGACAGGGAGCTACATCACCCCAACTGCTGGTCTCCTGCCTCTTGTCAAGATCAGTCAGCTCTGCCTGGGTGCCCTGGTAAGTGGGACAGGCCTGGTGGTTTCACCCAATATAGTCACTTCTCTATAAAATTTCCTTCTCCATACCCATACATGAAACCTGTTTCCTTGCAGAGGGAGTTTTCTGTGGAGAATTAAACAATCATCTGACGACATGTGAAATCTAGCTTTGTAGAAGTTAGACTACAGAACTACAACAGCATCTGAATAAGGATATGAATGTTAATATACTTCTGATTACTTTTTTTGTGTGTGTGAAGCTTTTTTCCTCAGCAGAACCTGTTATGCCATTATCTTAAGCTGATCAACAATGAACTAAAGAAAAAAAAATGAATATGAAGAGGATTAGTTATGTAGGATGAGGAAATTATATTCATAATTTTTAATGTTGATTATTTAATCACGATTTCTGTTACAAAGTGAAAGGATAGATATATGATCTGAATTATACCAAGAATTCGACGATTGTCACACTGTCATAAAAACATGGAATTCTAAGTAATACTAAGACTGATTAAGGAAAAAATGAATGTTTTGGGCATAGTTTTTTCCAAGTAAAGTAAATGTTGATTTTAGTGCATTTAATCTCTTCTCTGTAGGTTCAACAAACATACAGAATAAATCAGATAAAGACAAGAGAGGAAGTATTTTAACATTCTTAAATTCATAGCTATAAGGGGGAGAAAGATCTTTGTGTATATATAAAATATTTGTTATTTTTTTCCTGTAAATCAGCCCAGAGAGATTACACATTTACAATTATCTTGATGAAATTTACCATTTCAGATGAGCTCTAGCCATCCTCACACAAAGACCTCTATTAAAAAGTCTTTTATAATTTTAATAACATATCATGAAGCTATTTAATGACTATTTGATATCCTAGCTGCTCATTGAATATTTACTCCCCATTGCTTTTCATAGCTTATATTGCCAACAGCATGCTTTCTGTAAGTCAAACTGCTTCTGTATGCCATTTTAGAATAAAATATAAGTAAGCCTCACAGTAGGATCTTTCTTGAAATATTTAGTAAAGTAAGTGGAATAGTCTGTTGAACAGTGGTCTTTTAAGGTAAGAGAAAGTCAAAATGATTTTATTAACAGTATTGCAACAACTTCATTTGTATCAGATTAAAATTGTGGAAATGTGTGATAAAAATGGAGAAGCTTTGAGTATGTTGGCAGATTTATTTGCTGAACATACAAGCTATTACTGAAAACGTCTGAACATTTCTCCAATAACAGTTGTAATATTGTAAAGTGCTGCACCATTATTTATTTTTTAATTCATAGGTATTTTCTCACCTACTTTCCTGAATTAGCTCTTCTTGCTACTGCCAACCTTCTATACTTTGTCATTTTTTTCCTTACCTCAGCATTTGATAATTATAGTAGCATGATCTTCCCTGTTTGCCAGGTATGTGCCAAGTAATATTTAAGGTAATAACGGTTCCCAGATGCCTGGGGTCTGGTGCTGCCAATGCCACCCTGTCTCAGTGCTCATTAACAGAGCCACCCAGGCTGGCAATACCCCTTACAGAGTAGGGGCAGCAGTAGGATGGGATGTTCTCCATAACATCCCGTGGTGTTGACACTTCTCTGGGTTTATAAATAGCCCTGTTTTCCGAGCGGTGAGACAGAGGGCTTTCCTGAGTTTCTGGGAAGAATATGTAGAATACAAATCAGATGCAAGAGGTAACTAATGTGCAGGATTTTTTTCTTCCATTCACTTGTCTTGAGGAAGAATTTGAGTGCATCTAGAAACTGAAGACTATTATTGTGTTCCGAGAGGAAAAAAAAAAAAAAAAAAAAAAAAAAAAAAAAAAAGGATTAATTTTGTGTGGGTGCAGCCACACTTCCAGAACTTTGGTGGAATTTGATCTTTCATCTTAGCTTGTTTGCTCAGCTTTGCAATGCTAGTCACTCATTGCTAGGTCCTGCTTTCTAAGAGGCAGATTTTGCTGGACATCTCCATGAGTGTGTACTGGATAGCAGAGCATGAGTGTCCAATCTTGCAGCAGCATTTAAGAGCATCACAGTCAATCCTGTGGCCAGAGTGGTGCCATGGAGAGCACACAACACCACAAACAAGGGAAGTGGAGAGCATGGTTTCACCTGCTCAAGCAGCATCCTATAGAGATGAATTGGGTCTGCAGCATAATGGCATAGTGAGATGGCAAATGCAGTCTCTGGGTAGTTTGTGAGCTCTGGGAGCTAATCTGTGACACCTGCCATTGTCATCTCTTACAGTTGTGTTTGCCAAAGCTTTAGAATGAAACTCTGAATTAATGACACAAAACAGAACAAAAATGGAAATCAACTTAATTTGTAACGTACAGCATTTCTGCATAGTGTCCTAAGTATTCAGTCAAAGACAGTACACATAATCAATATCAGTGTAGTAAGCTGAAAAATGTCACTAAGCCTGACATTCTTCTGACTCTGCTGGCACTAACACAATGCCTTGCTGAATAGGAATTCACACTGAAGGCTTTTATATATTCCTGAATAATTGATACACACAGATTTAGGATATAGCTAATGCTTTCTATGTGAAGATAATAAGTGTGTTGTGAAAATTGTTTCCTGCCACTTAATTTATCCATTCTTTAAAATATTGAATTGCAAATATATTACTGCTTTTAAATGTGGGTCTTTTTTATGAATGCTATTAGTACATGTTGTTCTTCTGTTGAGTTACATGACTTAGTGGCAATCCTATTTAGTCTCTGAATTTTGTGCTTCACCCAGTGAAATATTAAAAAGCTTTTAACTATTAAATTATATTTATGTATAAGCAGCATGCAAAGCACATCATAATGTGCGCTAAGCAAATTCTTTCACCGTTTTTGTAACTAGAAATCTAAAATAAATAATAGATTGGTTTGTAAATCTTTTTGTAGACCTATTTAGCGTAATATAGACCTATTTAGCGTTATCATAAGCAAGAAAGAATAATTTCTAAGAATGCTATACTTACTGAAGATAAAAGACTAGTAGCACTCTGTTATATGTTAACCTCTTTTTAAAATACTTCTTTAGAAAACACTGAAGAAAAAACTAGGAAGGCACAAATAAATTAATTAACTCTGGTGCCATTTCAATAATGTATCCTTGACTATTCCAAGATAATGCACTGAGACAGAACTTAGCTCACACACTATTTGTACCCAGCCCACTACTTTATATAATTTACTAATATTAGGTATTGGCAACTGATTTCTTCACAAATTGAATAAAAATACACTACTTGATAATGTATTCCCTTATATCTCCACTACTATTATAAATGTTAATCCAAGTTCAAGGTAAACCAGTCTCTATGCATGGATAACTGTAGAAAGATCTAATATGTGAAAAATATTTTGTTTTCAGTGATCATTTCCTTCTTTGACCTCTTCTGAAATGTAAGGCTTAAAGTAGATGTGCAGACTTGATTGAACAAAAAAGAATATAACCCAGTTATTTTGATATTTAGTAAATTACATTTTTTTTCAATTCAATCAATAAGATGAGCTTTTATTACAATGCACTTACTTCTTCTGATATGAACAGCTTAAACTACAAAACCATGTTGGATCAGAGCAGTCACAATTGTTATACTAATTTCAGACAAATATTTTGTGCTAACAGGCAAATTTTGTTTCTGGGAATCATCCATTGCATTTGAAACATATTACTCTTTGCTATTATGTCTGTGCATGCATGCACATGTAGTGCATGTGCATCACTTCCGAGCGTCACATTTGAGTGTCACAATTTTCACAGTTTAAAACTTTCTCAAAATTAAATTATTGTCACAATGGGGATTTATAAATTTACACATACTTTTATAATATATTTGCTATCTATATAAATACTTCTGAATTTGATAACTTTGATAAGGACCTTTACTGATTATACTGTAGCTCAGTGAAAGAAAATGCATATGGAATGTTTTATCTTTAGCTGGAGCTGCTGCTTCAGCTATCAAACTAATGGAACCGTAATGGGACACTTACTAGCAAAATTAATGGGCTGCATTCTTTTCTTTGTCACTAGATCAGTATGGCTCCATTAGGTCTGATTTGTTCAGGGACAAGAGGAAAGAATGATGAAGATGCTAGTATTTTGCTGAAAGGAATCGATTACTGTATTTTTTAAAAAATATTCATGAGCTAGTTAGCATCTTGTTTTGCTAACCTTCAGCAAGCTGATGTAAATTAAACAAAATCTGTTTTGGTATGGTTTTATTTACACATTAATTTATTGATTTTCATCTTTCTGTGATTCTTACATACAGAAAAAGAAGGAGGTCAAGGATATTTGTTTCTTCTGCCATTGTTCATTATCCCAGGTACTTCTACTAGAGGAAGTGGTTTCTCTGGGATTTTACTGTAATCCACAAGATTTTATTTTTATTGAGCCTTTTTTCCTGCTACTGCACTTGATAGTAGCTGTTTCAAAGTTCAGCCATGTACAGAAAATGAAACGTAATAGCAATCATGTTTACTTTCTATTAAAGTATGGATTTTCTGAAGAGACTAATTTACTGGGAGAATTCTCTGTGAGACCATTTTACACCTACAACCTAATATCAAAGCCCAGCGTAACAACCTTTCTTAAAGACAAGCAATCTAATTTGACACAGATACCTATCCCATACTATATATTTTTGTTAGTATTTTAGCTGAAACACTGCATAGTTGCCTAGGTATTTCTATCCTGAGATTTTCTTTGAGATTTTGGGGGATGAAGTAGTCCATAACTCTCTTTTCTCATTAACCTCATCCTTTTTGAGATGGTTTTCAACCTCCATAAAATTTGACATTTCCAGTCTTTCAGAATCCATATGTTTGCTGGTCATCTCTAAATCTCCCTGGCTAGCTCCATATTAGGGTTTTTTTCACCTGCTGTGCATGGGTACCTTTCAGAACCTCTGTGGGGAGCAACAAGTATCCAGTCAGTAAAATGCAGTCTGCATACAACTCTACTGCTAGAGGATTTCCCCTAACCCCATCCCCAATGATGTTGTGTTATGCAACAGAAAATCTGAGGACATTGTTTTAAGTAAGCTGATGTTCCATAATGAAGAGCATGTGAAAGACTGTATATAAAGATTCTTTACTAATGTATATATGAAGAACAACAAAAAAAATAGTGAGAATATAGTACTTCAGGGAATAGAAAGCATAATTTGAAACACCAGTTGTGTTTAGTATTGTTTTCTCTTTTGGGCTTGAGAGAACTTTAATTTTTGTGTTTGCATGTTTGTCATTGTCCTTGGATTTTGGAAGGCCTGTGCAGTACTGCTATACAGCATATGAGACTAAAGCAAATGTGACTCCTCAAAACCAAAGGCTAATAATGTATGCCTTAAAAATTGTGATTTTCCAGCAGTTGATGAAATTTCTCAGGTAGACAGGTTAAAATATGTGGCGTTTTTAATGTTCTGTTTCTAGTTAGGTAGCTATTATTGTTCTCTTTCAGTGAGATTTAAAGGATTTGCACAATTTAAACATTTATTAATGGGACCAGGAGACAAAACACAAATTAATAATGATTTTTTATTTTTTTTTTCTAGGTTTAAACATGATAAAACAAGATCATTTTAAGATAGTATTTTTAAGTAGCATTTCTTTCTTCAGAGGAAGTATATTTATATTTAAGTACTTATTCAAGTGCATCTTAAGAAAAGATTGTTGTGTTGATCCAATATTATAGATTGCTACTGTGCTTTTTTATTATCTTCCCATTCTCTTTGCTTATCTTCCTGTGTCACATCTAGATACTCCAAGATTTCTTATGTTATTTTATACTATTTGGAGCACTTGTCCTCCTCAAAAAGAGGGGAAAAGCTGTTTTAACAAATTGTGTGGGCATCCTGAATTCTTCACCAGGAGGACTGCGATGTTGATTGTTGCTTCTTCCTCACTTTCTTGGTGCTAATTTAATACATCTCCTGACATGTATTTTGCCTTGTTTCTTCACTTATTGGCAAATCATTTTTTATCTGTATTTATTGTACATTGTGTGTTTATTACACTCCTTGTTCTTCTGAACTCTTTGATAGCCTTAAAACCTTTTTGTCCACCTCCCCATTCAGGTGCTTTTCAAGTGATCATTGCTATTTAAACTTGCAGTCTTCAGGGTCATCCTGTGCCCATTTCTTAATATCCTATGCCTACAATCATGTAACCCATATTATTGCATGAAGGTAATAAATATTTCTTTCTACATAGAAATACATTTCTTTCTACTTTTTGATATATACAAAGAAACAAGCAAAAACTATTATACTGAAAGATTCTGCAAATATAAGGAAATATAAGCAAATATAAGTAATATAAGCAAAAGTATAACAAAATATACCAGCGGATCATTGGAAAAATGTTGCAGCTAAGCAAACTAAATAAAATGCTAGCAGGCAAGGGCAGTTCTAACAAAGCCTGAGCAAGAAGTTCTTGCAGAGCTGGTACAAGATCTGCAGCTTGTTATTAGCAATGGCAATACTGGCTTGGAGGGTTACAATAACAGCAGAACAAAATGTTCTTGTACTGCTTTTTGTCTTTTTTGTCTTATTATTACTTCTAATTAGCAAACTGACTACTTAGGAATCTAGATATAGAAAAGGTTGTAGACACCTATTCTTTTGATTCTGTATTGCTTTCTCAGGTTATATTAAGTGCTACTGTACTTTCCTGGTTTAGTGTTGTTAATTTTAAAATCCTGGCTGTTTAATCTAGATCCAACTCACCAAAGGTTCAAGGGGAAAAGAAGCAAACAGATATCTTTGGGGAATGCTCCTAACCTAAAGTGATTATCACAACCTGAGTAGACTTTCCATATCCTGAGAAAGCTGAGAATACCATTGTTAAGGTCACATTCTTATCCAGACTTTTCCTTTTCTTGAAATCTGGACTGAGGACTTGGATTTCATAGAAGATTTGGTGAGCACCACTGCATGCTACTTCTCCACAGGATTCTCAGTCTCAGTGCTGCTTGTCCCATTGTGATTAGAGATTAGAAAAAGCATCATGCTAAGGGACAGTGAAGATTTAAAATAGCAAACAGATGAGAAAAAGTGGAAAGTACAGTCTGTAAATCATTGAGAATTTTAAAATGATGTATTTTGGAATCAAGACAAGTAATACATACTTGCCTGTATACCAACTACCTATTCTATACCAACAGAGGTGCACTTATCCTAGCCTGTTATGACAGAATGAGAAAGAAATATGTAAATATAACTGCTGATAGCACAACCAAGCTTAGGCTTATCTTCTCTAATGCAGTGCAAAAACTAATCAATCTCCATGCAACTAACATAGTAACAACAAGCAGGCTTTGAGGAAATATGCTTTTATCACAGTAACAGTGTCAAAACTTCATTCAAAACTTGTTTTGTGATAAAATTTCTATCTCAAACAAACAAACAAAAAAAGGCTTCTCAGTTGGTCGATTACATATTTAAATATTAAAAAATAAATTAAAAAATAATAATGCCTAAAGAGCTCAGGTTGGGGAGAATAAGATGGATTCAGTTCAAAATAACATCTGTTGTTGCTACAGCAAGAATAATTAATAGCTCATAATGCAGAAATAAGAATCAACTATTTAGATTGAGGAATGTATTTCATTTACAAACATGACCAAGAGATATTAGCAAAAAGTTTTCATGTCAGAAGGCAGTAAACTTATTTTCTTAAGTAAAAAGAATAAGTAATGTCTGTAAGGGAACTGATCAATCTTTATTTTAATAGATTATTTCAGTATTTCACTGTTGCAACAGAAAGTGTGTCCTCTCTGTTTACCCTCAGTCCACATCTAGCCTTGTTGAGGGTAAACCCGTTAACAAGGATAGGTTATTCACTGCGAACAATTCTGTTCTTCTCTTCTCTGTGAAATTCATGGCTTCTGTGGTTACTACAGAATAATAATAGGCAAAAGTTATTAAGATTCTTTGCAGAAGTCAGACAGCAAGGTGCTTTTAAAGTGAGCCTTTAAGTTATTATAAAATAAGCGCTATAGCATCACTGTCATTTGTTATTTAGTAAAGACGTCCATAACCCTACAATACCCATTTTTTACTTTTTAACACTTGTCATGTTGTCCTGTAAATCAGGTTTATGAGAAGGATATTTTTTTATTACTTTCAAGTAAGATGATGGTCAGTAGAAGTAATCCTCTGAGCAAAATTATTCCCAGTCTGAGCTTCAAACAAGTTTTGATTCATTTATTATATTCTCAGTCTGTGTACAGACCTCCTACTGATATCAGTAACAAGCAATGCTCTGAGAAAAACACAGAGCTTTGAAAATGAGATGGTATTTGTGTTTGAGAAGAGTATTTTAATATTTTTCTCTGTACAAATGCTGTCATATTTTATATGCAGTAGTGGAATTTGCAGTAGTTTTTTATTTTGACACCAACCTGTAATGTATGCTATTACGCTGTATACTCAGAGAACAAATCCACTTGGTGATGTTACATTTGCAGAACACTTTATGGAATAATTAAGATAAAGGATATTGTGAATTCTGTAAATATCAAAAAAACTACACAGAACTATGTCAAGACTTAAAAAAAAAAAAAATGTAGCTAAATCGTATCAAAAAGTTTTTGTCATTTTGCAGTCTGGATATATATTGTCCTTTGCTTAAGCGTAGGATAAAGAAGCAATGTATCGGAAATAAGTGATCCTTGCAAAAGATCAAGCAAGTGAAATACAATGCTGGACTGTGATTTCAGTGATCTACTTCAGATTCTTTTAGATATTGTGGGTTATTAAGTAACCAAATTATACTCAAGTAATTCAGCACCTGCTTCATCAAGCTACAGAATATGGAATTAGATATAGACCACTTCAGCTTCACTGATTTGATTATGTAGTAGAGAGAGACCGGTGAATATACATTAATCCTATGAAATTAAATCAAGAAAATTAGTTGAAGATATTCCTAGGGGCCTATTTGGTGTCCATTTGCATAAAATGCTGAATTACCTGCTTACTGATTTTTTTTTTTATTATTATTATTATTATTTTTTTTTTTTGGTGTGATGAGAAATGAAATGGAATTGAAGAACTGAGTTTACATAAAATTTTAAGCAAGAATGTACAGGTTCAAAACAGAAGTACTTTTAACTTCTGGCTCCTATAACAGCCAATATCAGCTCATTAGTATATAAGGACAAAGGAAGTACATATTTTTTCTCTCAGTGTTTCCTAATTTGGATCATAGAGACCATGCTGTTCAGTTATCTGTGATGGAATCTGCTTCTACTATTATTTTCTGAACCAGTTTGTTATTCTGGTATGTTCTCTTCAGTATCCTGTATAATGTAGTCAGGCATGATGTAAGTGTGCACACTGAAGAAGCAAGTCCTTTTTCTTGGCTTTAAAATTTGTTTAAAAAACTGTTATCTGATGTTTTCTTATTCTTATGAGAAATTATAACATAACAGGCAAATAAGGCCTATACATGCTTTCCAGATGCCACTTATAAAATTGTTGTTTTCTATATAGGAGTCTAAATTAATTAATCTTTTCACATAAAGGCACATTGCAATATTTCTAACCATGTTTGTTTTTGTTTTGTTTTGATTTTTTTTTGTAACTTTTCTGTTATTATTGGCTACTTTATGGTGGGAAGCTTATTACTCATTAAGGTTTTCAGAAGGAGTCTAAAGTTTAAGATGCTGAAATCTGTCCTTTAGGCATTTCAAATTGAGTGAGATTAACTCCATACCAGTATGGACCAGCAAAGCCTGTAAAATCCCAATCTGAAAATGAGACAGTTCTATTCTCAAAAAATCTTTAAAAGTTTTCAAAATTTCTTAATCTAGACATTTCTTCAAAATCTTCAAAATGTTCTAGTGCAAGCATTTCATACTGTATTTGAAAAGAGCCTTGTTTATAATTTTCTTAAGGTCTTCTAAGCCATTCATTTTTCTAAACCATGTCACTTATAAGAGATTCATTTGTAAGCACTCCAATATTGACTTTTATTTCATTTTACTGAATTAATACATCAGTAAAGCAAAATTATTGAAATAACACATTAATAAATAATATTAAATTTCTTGTAAAACATTTACAAGAAACATGAATAAAGTTTTAAGTAGTCCTAAAACTTCAAAAATATTTTATTTATAAACATATTTCAAATAATTCTGCCAGAAATACATTTTCATCCTAGGGAAATATTTACAATTCACAGTAATTTCTATTTTTGGTTGGAGACAAAACTGAATTTTGAAAGACAGAAAGAGACGTGGAAAGTACAGCACGTTTGAGAAAAGATAACATCCTGGTATGGTTAGTGTATGTAGCTCAAAACTGAAATACAGGTTTTGTTGAACTTATCCAGAACTGATAATTGAACCTTTATCTGCCATACCCAAAAGAATTAATCACCACAAGCTTTTGGTGGATTATAAAATATCTCACCTGTTTTGACTGGCTGCTGCTTCTTGAATCTGAAAAGACAATCCTAGTTCATGCTTGTTACAAACAATGCATTTCAGCAAGTTGTATTGGGTTCCACAAAAAGTTTTATCAATAAAAAAAAGAATTGTCACTGAAGCAGTTTTTCTTTTTCTCTCCTTACATGCATGAGGCATTCTTTATGCATACAAACATTCTTTACACATACAAAGAATGCATTCTTTATGCATACAACACTATGCATACAAAGTTCTCTGCTTTGTATTCTCTCATTGTTCTAACAAGTCATCATGTATCTCCCAGATTTCACTTAATTTGCCATATTTAATATTCTCTCTGGTTTATATTTTGGGTGCAGGTTTCTCTTGGACTTCTACATGCCCGTGCTACTCATATCCTCTGGCCTCCAAAGCGCTGGCAGAAGCTAGAGCCAATACTACCTCCAGAGCGTAAACCACTCCAGAGAGAGCAAGAGTGACCTAAATGTTCAGATGGAAGAACACTGAAGTGGAGTTTAGCCAGCAAGAACTGCAGTTGTTATCACTTGTAAAACTTAGCCAAGGGTGCTTTAACATCAGGTACCATATCAGCAAATACATGCAATATCTTTATGTTAAAATGTCATCTTAAGAGTAAATTGTTTGTTTGGTTGTTTGTTATAATTTCAAACAATAATTTCAAATAATGCATTGTGCATTACTTAGTTTGGAAATAATTACACACTGGTTGTAGGTTTAAACGTTCAATTTTCCTGGGAGCAGTAAAATGACTGAGTTGTTATGTCTCTATCTGCGCTTCTCTGGATAAGAAATTGTTAAAAACTTCAATAAAATATTTTAATCTTTTACATTCAGTTTATTTCTTCAGTAAACAAAGAGATCCTTCATTATTATTTTTGATTGTACATGAAAAAAAGCCACATTTACACATACTATTTTTAATACTGAAGAATTAGTACTTCTGTAGCTGAAAGGTTAATCATATATGATAGATTTTTTTTTTCAAAAAGCTAATGAGTTTTTTTGTTGTTCTTTTAATGTGCTTCTGTTTATTATTAAACTGAGTACATTTTACCTATTTTTAATATCTCTTTTGGGACTGCTATATAAACATTCCTTGTATATATTGCTGAAGTAAATATTCAGTCAAAACGTGTACCAGTTACATTGCAGTATCTGAATGTAATGCTTCACTCATTTCTCAAGTATAGTAAAACGTTACTACTTATTGCCATATTTATTTGAAAATATGTAATTAATATATAAATACTATACAATTAGTACTATAAATACATAGTGTAAGTATACTCTGAATGCCTAGTAAAGCTTCTAGACATTAGAAATTAGGAGAAAAATGACACCTTTTCAGCTGCAGATTAATGAGCCAGCTTATTTTCATATTTATTCAATTTTACTTCAGATAGGATTATACTTAAAAAATTTAACAGATCACACAAAAGGTCTTTAAACATTTCAGCTACAATCATGCAATTATCAGAACTTCAGACAAGATAAAAATAATATATAGCTCTTTGAAGCCACATATCTGTGTATCAGTGAGATGACAGGTTCAATCACAGTGAAAATTCTATATTCTCTAGATGCTAGTCTAACCTTCTTAATTCTCCAGCCCTGTAGATTCTCTGAACTCTTTGCTGTCTGTGTCCTGTCATCTTTGTTTCATAAAGCTGTTTAATTGGTCTTTGAACCCATCTTAGTTAAAACTAGTGCAGCTTGTTTGGACCTTAATTGCAGTAAATTCACAATTATTTTGACTTTTTTTTTTTTTTTTTTTTCCCAAACTAATTAAGAAAACTGAAAAATGTACAAGAAATTTCCAAGAATAATTGTCATAATTAATTTTGGTGACAAAGATAATAATACATTTCTATAAAAGTGGAAAGATAGAGGCAAACATAAAAAGAAGCAGAACAAGAGCAGATTAGATGAGCTTTATTTCTCTCAGTTGTTAGGGTTTATTTCCTTCCTTTCCATTAGTTCAGTCCCTCCATCCTCCTCTTCTTGAGCTGGGGTGATGTTCTTGCATATATTGACTGCAAAATTTAAGCTGGAAAATTCTGCTGGCTCTTCTTATTTACTGGTATGGATTCTGCAAAACCGTTGTCAGAGACCTGTTGATAATAACAAGAGCTTTTGTTCCTCAGGTTTTTCTTAATTTTCTTTTTCTATTCATGTTGCATAAAGAAACAGACAAATCCATCTACATCTGCTATATTTACAAACAAATTCTATGAAGTTCTTTAGGTTTGTATGCATATTCCTATACGCATGAGGCAACTGGGGAGAATGAGGATCCAGGCTCAGCTGCTGGATGGATGGGGTGTCTGAACCTATTTACTGAAGGGATCCATGACTGGAGGATGGGGATGTCTTTATCAGCAACTTATATGGACTGCAGCGTTGGGGGGCTTATATGTCCAGGTGCCGCCAGAGCCATCTGTCATCTCACACATTACCTTATACAAGCTATGAAATTTTAGATGTCCCAAGAATTCAACTGTGTTATGCCTCAAGGCATATTTGTTAATTTATATTTGCCTGTATATATTTTTAAATATGTATGATTTTATATGGATATATCTAAATATAGGATTTATATATATAGGATATACATGTATATACACATATATGTAAATGATGAACTAAAAACTATGTCTGTTAAGTTTGAAGATGTTACAGTGGTAGAAATATCTGCCATCATTTTGGAGAAGTATATTTTACCACAGTAATCACAATTCAGTAATGATGAGCAGAGAGTCTGATTGAATAATTACCAATGCAAATGCTGGATTAGGTTTAAACAAAATTTGGAGATTACAGTGAATTGTAGTTGAGCATGAATCAACGAAGTGCTGCTATGAGTAAGGAAAATACACACTTCGTAAACATTATAGTCCATAAATGCAGAAAACAGATATTTTGCCTTCAGTCATCTGCAGTCTGCTTTTAGCCACCATATTCAGGAAAAATGAGGGACAACAGAAGTCTTTAGAAGGAAGCAACAAAAAAGAAATCAGAAAAATATGATCTATAAGAAATGTTGGAAGGACTTTTGTTTATCTAGTCTGGACAGCCCAGGGCAGAAAGTCTTCAAAATCATAAAAGGTTGCTGTCAAATGGAAGAGAATTATTGATTTTCTAATTCCATCATGTACAGGAGGGAAAGCATTGGACTTAAAATGCAACAATATGACTTTTGGGCTAAACATGGGGAAGGAAACATATGAATTTTAATAATAATAAAACATTGGATTAGTTTATTTTTCATTGCAAGGTTTTAAAAATTGCTTAGACAAATATTTATCTGGACTGTCTGTAATTTGAGACAAGAGAACAGGCTAAACTAGACCTTGAGATCCATGTCAGTTATTTTGTATATTCTGTGATTTTGAAGGTATTCTCTTTACCAAGATTAGTAAACTTGGTGTTGTCTTTAATGATGGGCAGGAAGGCAGCTGCATTAATATCTACTTCCTTTATAATATTCAGTATATGCAATCCTAAGTATTACAGTAGTCTCATGTACCACTTGTAATAAGTATCTAAGAAGATACCCAATTCCTGTAAAAGAAACAATTTTGCTATACATAGATATCAAATTACTGTGCATGACATTTTACATCATCTCATAACTAGCTGAATGGAAATAGCTCAGTGAAATCATAAGCTGAACATGCTACTGATTTTAGTAAGATATGTAACAGATCATCATTATCCAGAGCATGAAGAACAGACTGTATTGCTAAAAGCAGAAAGGACCGAGCAGCAGCAATAACACACAATCACATCTTAAAAGGTATTACTGATATATGATTTTCAACCTTCAGATGTGAAACACATGCTTTTTCTGGCAATAATTAAATCAGTGTCAAAAGTCTCATGGACTCAAGCTATGAAGAATGCTTCTAAGTCAGCATCCTCCCTCTTCAACCCCAGCATTTTGTCGCTGGCTCATATCGGAAACACAACTGGCTTCATAGGAGTTATATCAGAATGAGCACAAGGGAAATGTAGGACATTAAAAAGTGATAAGTTGATTTGACATTTTAAATCTTTTTTTTTTTCTTTATTTTTTTCCCCTCTATGAGATGCCACATAAATGCCCCCTTTATGAATGAATATATGGAATGCATCTGCCTTCTAAATCCCAGATTGCACTTGTAGAGCAAGCTGATGAGACATCATTACTCTTAACAGACACAAGCAACTGCATCTTAGGGAGTAACAGCGCAAAACTATACACGTCAGTAATGTGTAAGTATCAAAGCCTCATAGAAAGCTAATGAACAAACAAACAGAAAACCATAAACAATTGAGAAAGTGGAAAGCTGGTGCAATGATTGAATAATTAACCTAATGCACATTGGGATTCATAAGTATGAATACAGAACTCCCTGTGACAAAGAAACAGTCACCATAGCAGAAGATGCATTGATTTCCATCTTCCACTCATTCTTTTAATATGACTTACCTAGATGATGCACCATGAAGACTAGCAACCTGTCATGGTTTGCACAATGAAGGTTTCACAAAATGGAGAATTTAGTACAGAACTATCCAAGGAAAAAGAAAAGGCAAAGCCAAGACACCAGGTAGTGCTTTAGTAAATGAACAGTTTACTGTAACATCAGGCCACAGAGGGAATTAGCTAGTAATGTCCCCTGGGAAACTGCTTTTAGAGGTTTTTGGATCCATCAGTGCTAGTCACTTTTTAAGTACCGCCTCTTAGGAGTAGAGCAACATGCAATTCCAAAATATTGGAAGGCACATGCTAGGTGGAGCAGAAGGCCAGGTTGGTTAAGCAGGGATCCTCCTCTAGAGATGAAGCAGAAAAAGAAAGTGTATGGACACTGGAAGCAAGATTGGATGAAGTGGAACACTTCACAAACAGAGATGCTGTTTGCCATTGTAGTGAGAAAATTTTGTGGACCAAGCTCAGTTAGAGTTGACACAGGCCAGTACTGTGGGAGACATTAAAAATGGCTTTTTTATGTAGGTTAAGAGCCAAAGGAGGACCAGAGAGAATATTGTGCCATTACTTGATGAGACTGGTCACCTCACAAATAGGGACATAGACAAATCACAGAAATTTAATGCCGATGATGGGCTCTGAGATCCCTGGAGCCCTGTGTTGGAGGACCATGACTGCAGGAATGATAAATTTCCAGCCAATCCCAAGGTTGTGTGGAATTTGCTGCTCCAGATGCATGCATATAAGTCTATCAGGCCCAATGGAATTCATCCCAGGATACTTGAAGAGCTGGCTGGTGTCATCATGAGTTCTCTCTCAATTATTTTGCAATGGTCTTGGGAATCTGAAGAGGTCCCAGTTGACTGGAAGCTCATCTGGAACACTGTTCCAATTTTCAAGAAGGGCAAGAAAGAAGACCTTGGTTATTAAAGGCCCATCAGTCTCACTACAGTGCCTGGTAAAATTATGAAGATTATTCTGGGAGTTATTGAAAAACACCTGAAAGACAATGCAGTCAATGGTCACAGACAACATGGGTTCACAAGGGGAAAGTCTTGTTTAATGAATTTAATTGCCTTGTATGACAATGTTACCCACCTACTTTACGAAGGGAAGCCAGTTCATGTAATATTTTTGGATTTCAGCAAAGTTTTCAATTCTGTTTCTCACGGTATCCTTCTGGACAAAATGTCCATCATACAGCTAGGTAAATACATAATATAACGAGTGAACCATTGACTGCTCAGTTGGGCTCAAAGTGTTATACTAAATGGGGTTACATCAGGCTGGCAGCCAGTCACTAGCTTTGTTCCCTATGGCTCTGTTATAGGGCCAGTTATCTTTAATGTTTTCATAACTGACTTGGATGCAGGACTTGAAGGTATAGAAAGTAAGTTTGTCAGTGACACTAAATTGGTAGGAGCTGTTGACTCTCTCGATGGTAAAGAGGCCTTGCAGAGAGATCTTGACAAATTAGAGGGCATGACAATCACCAACAAAATGAAGTTTAACAAGAGAAGTGTCAGATTCTTCACTTGGGATTTTTCACACAGAAAGGGATCTGGGAGTTTTGGTCAATGGCAAGTTGAATCTGAGTCAGCAGTGTGCCCTGGAAGCCAAAAGGTTCAACTCTATCTTGGGATGCATCAACCATAGCATTACTAGCTTTCTGAGGGAAGCGATTATCTGGCTCTGTCCTGAACTCACCTCTGCCTTACCTTGAGTACTGTTGCTGTTTTGGGCAACACAATATAAGGACATAAAACAGAGAGAGCATCCACCAGAGGACTACTAAGATGGTGAATAGTCTAGAGGGGAAGACGTATGAGGAGTGGCAGACATCACTTGATTTATTCAGTGGAAACTGAGAGAAGACCACATCAAGAAACAGCTTCTTCATGAGTGGAGAGGCAGGCACTGATCTCTTCTCTGGTCACCAGACCACTGATAGGATCTGAGGGAATGGCATGCAGACGCATCAGTGGAGTTTCAGATTGCATATTAAGAAAAGGTTCTTCACTGAAAGGATGGTTGAGCACTGGAACAAGCTCCCCAGAGAAGTGGTCATGGCAGCAAGCCTTTTGGAGTTCAAGAAGTTTTTGGACAACGCTCTCAGACAAGTAATGTAGTGAAGTCAAGTGATGATAGACATCAGCTACTGCTATGCAGCATTTTGGTTTTCACAAATCTTTTCATTCATTTAGATTTGCTTTCCACACTATAATCAGAGTTCTGAACACTTTCTTTTTCAGCATATTACAAGTAAAATAGATGTCAGAGGCATAATTTTGTAGGCATCCTGCTCAGGATTTTAAAAGCTGATGAATCTGCATGCTCTTGTGAGACTTTGGTAATCCTTTGGTTTTGTGCTATAGAATGGAATAATCAGTGGATAATCTTCTCTCTTCGGAACATTTTACTATCATTAATATTATGATCAAGGAAATTACTATTCTCTTCCTCCCTGTACCGATATGTCTTATCATGGTCTATTAAGCATCTTGTCCAAGGTCATGTAAGATAATCACAACCTATTTGGAAAAGAACCAGGATTTCTTGGACCACAATCTGCCTTCCTAATGGCAAGATTGTCCGTCATTCACTGTATTCAATGTCTTGCACAATTAATGTACAAATGCACCATTTGTGATACAGAATACAAATCTAAATGAAAAAAAAAAAAAAAAAAAAGGAAAAAAAAAAAAAAAAAGAAATTCCAAGTAGACAGTTTAATCCTCCATCATAGTGTGGTGAGACCTGTGCTGTTGTGCAGAAATTAATCACAGCTTTTGAAGAAAAGTGAAGGACAATGGCTGCAAAGAAACCACATGGCTGTGGTTTAGGGGATAGACCAGGAACCCCCGAGATAGCAGGACCCACATCCTCATCCCTACATCTGTACTGCTCTTCAGTAATTCCTTTGTGTGAAGTCTATATGAAGATTATTAAATCTGGTGCCACAACTTCAAACTGAATATCATCTAGTGTTATTAAGTGTTTTCAAATAAATAAATAATAATAATAAAAAAAAGTGTGTGCCCTGTGGTAGGTGTTCTAGCATTATCTGTCATGCCACTGAATGCTGTGGGTTTATTTGTTGTTGTTTGTTTCTTTGTTTGTTTCAACTTGTGAAATAAAAGATAAGCCAGAAGATGGTTTATGCATCTGCAGTTCAAGAGACTTTTAATAAGAATGTTACATAGAAAATATTGCCAATACTCAAGCTATGTAACCATCTGAATATCTTCTTGACTGGAATTTATTAAAAATGTTATTGGATGAGATGCTCATCTTTGATCTAATTAGTAAATAAAAAGCTGAAGGTATTGCATATTTTTAAATGCATCAGCTGTATCTGAATATCAGTTTGTACTCATCATACAGTGACAGAAACTTTACTTAAAAAAAAAAAGGTTAATTTTTGATAAGTTGTTTGAACTATATTAACCCAGCACATCATGTACTATCTTCCTCATTACACTTAGAATTTTTATTTAACTCACATTCACTCAGCTTTTTATTTAACATCTAACCGTTTCTCATATCCCTCTGTTTAATGTCAAAATTTAATTTTATATTCTTTAGGGACTAAAATGTACCGTCGCGGCCCCCCCCCCCGTTTTTTTTTCTTAAACACTTTTCAATTAATAAATGAAGTAATTGACAGATTTTTTTTTTTTTTTTTTTTTTTTAATCGTTTTATGTATTTGATTACAAGGGTTAATCACACAAATAGTCCTGAGTTTTCTGTAGAATTGTGATGTCTCAGGATCTAAGATCAGGCTATACTACTTAGCTTCTTAACCTTCTTTAGATGAGCCTGTAATTAAAGAAATGTGTTTCCTTTTTTGATCCTGCATTCTTCCATGATTGTGAATGGATGGTTTCTGAAGCTGTTGTGAAGTATCTTAAGGGTTCAGATGGGAGGTCTATTTGTCCAGTAACCCTTTCCTGACAGGGGTCAGTAAGTTTCCTATAATTAAGAGTTTGTTTCCTATAATTAAGAGTTTGAAATAACCTGTCATAAGGAAAATTAGTTGCCAACCCCAGGCAGTTAATGTTAGTGTTGTACCCCGAGGCATGAAATTTTAAATTCCTTACTTATCTTACACTCTTTCTAATGTAACTGAGTGTTCTCATTATCTATACAAATGCTTAATGCTTGCTTCAACAGCAACTTCTGAAAAGTCTCAGTTCATATAAAGCTTTCAAAGAGTGAACAGTGGAGTAAAGACTGAAATGTCTTTACCTTCTTTTTTTTAAATGGCTTTAACTTCTGTTTACCTGTGCTGCCCCCTATATAAAGTTGGAAGCAATTATTTCTTTCTTGGCTGCTTCTGCCTATGGGATGCTTGGCCCTCAGTATGCGTCTCAAAAATCTGGTAAATTGAAATGTTTTTCTTTCAGTTGTCTTCCTCTATGGAGGAAAAACATTACCCCCATAAAGCATTTTGAAAAATACCTATTAACACTGATGTCACTGTTAATGATTATTTTCATGACATCTTATACTTTTAGAGTTTCACCATTAAAGATTACAAAGATTCAAAAAGGCATATTTCTATTTGTGTGTCAAGTAAGTGACTATGGTCAACATAAATTAGGTCATAGTGTTTAAGAGGGTTGGTCCATAAAATATACTCTGGCATCTATGCTAACCAGAAAGGTATATGGGAAGACTCACGGCAAGCTGAGAACGGCAGTATTTAATTATTGTATTTAAGGTGATGGAGGCAAGATTGAAAACAGACCTGCAACTTTCTGTGGGCTAGAATGGCTCCATGGGGGAATCTATCATCTGAGACCATACTCTGGAGATTTTATTTTAGTACATGTCTTGACAGAAAGGTGCTTAAAATGACTATTTTCTACATGATAGCTAAATGGCTAGCATATTCACCTACAAAATAGGAAGGTTCAGGCTCAAGGCTTTCCTCAGCCTGAAGGGCTTGCATCAAACAGATTAGCTGTTACATTGAAATGAGGGGCCTCACAGATATTGCACATAGAAATAGAGTGGATATTGTACAGAGAAATAATATTCAGGGAAATATATAAAACAAGGTGAGGTACAAAGTGCTAGAGGAAAGCTGAAATACCTTTTGCCACAGAGCTCTCAACAACAGAATGTTTTAACTTGTGACTGAGATAAGATATATACCTTTTTTTTAAAAAAAAAATATCCACAATGGGAAAAAAATATGTTAATGCCTGACAGAATCTAAAATAGCACTACCTAACACCTAGTAGCGAGGTCCGCTGGTTTTTAAGGTTTTATTTTCAGTGAAAAGAAGGCTGTTAAGTCTCCAAAGGGAAAGAACAATTATGTCTAAAACTCGAAACAAGGTGCAAGCTTGAAATAGAGATGCTCACAAACACCAACAAAAATTATGACTATGATGGAAATGTCCACTTTTAGGCTTTATACAAATTGTCTTGGACTTTTTTTCAGCAATTATTAAGATTATTTTCTTTTCTTCCTGCCAGCCCTCTAGAGTGATGCAGGGTAAATGGAAAAGCCATGCCACGGTCTTTCAAATAGTTCTACATGAAAACACTATGTGCTAAGGGAATTATTTTCTGACAACTCCACGATTTAAAAATAAAAATGAGAGATTTTCTCTGCCTGCATTTTGGAGAACAGTTGGGATAAAATTCAGTTTTCATCTCTTATTTTTTTTCTTTGCTTTTTCATCCACATAAAGCGTTAAATGATGTAGCACTATGAGCAAACATCAGACTAACATTTTTGACTATAGATTTATTATTATTTTTTATTATTTTTTTTTTCTGAAAGATATTAATTGCCCCTAGGAAATGCTGCCCTACAAACAGAGAAGACCTCAGAAGTCACAGTAGGATCCAGAATCTAAATGGATTTTTTAGGTCTATTTGTGAACAAGGGATATTAAATTCTCTACAGAACTTCCAAGTCAAGATTCATTTACCAAACTTCAGGCATTTGACTGTCGCTGTATGCATAGCCAAGGCCTTACTTAATTGATTTTTGTACACAGACCTCTTCAGAGCATCCACAGGACTTATGCGTGTTGAGCTGCCCTCTGAAGTTCCAGTTTCTCTTCAGTGAGTTGAAAAGAGACTTTGTTGGTCTCAGTTAAGTTCCATGGAACTGAGCCTTGATTTGTATATGATTTAGTACTTTGCACAGCAGATTACCACCAGAAAACTTAAACAAATCAAAATCAAGGCCAAATTTTCTCCTAATTCTGCTTGAATTTTATTGCACAAATTAATCTTGACCTTCCCTTGGATCACACAAAATTATGTAGTTGCAGGTTTCTCCAAGTGCTGATTTTTTTTTTATTTTATTTATTTATTTTTTTGATTCACAGTTGGAGAACACTCAGGCAGTCTTGAAGATGACTTAAAGATTTTTTAAATAATTTCTACCAAACCTAATGCCTATTTTTCTACAGAAAAGGTTGAAAAGTCTTATACATTTTGTTTTAACACACATATATCAGTCAGGTTTTTTTTGTTGATTACATCTCCTTACAGAAACAAAACATCTGAGCAAAGACTACAGGTAAGCTAAAATGTTCACAGTCCAGACAACTTGTGCTTGGTTTTAGGTCCTTTGTGGATTATTGCCATATTATCACTTAGAAATCCCATTCATGTTGCATACTCTAGAAAATAGGAGTTTTATGTGAACAAATGGAAGAATATGTACTTTTTTCTTAAATGTTCACACATTTTTTCAAAAGATTTGTTTTAGCTCTTAGTATATATGTCCAAAATTAATTATATAAGTAAGTGAAGTCTTATTTTTTAGCCATGCTAAATACAGTAGTAGCAAGTTCAACAGACAGTAAGAATTTCTGTTCTCTCTCTACACTTGGTTAAATTTATTTGGATTTACCTTATAGCACAATTCCAAATCCAAATCTGATGCTGAGTCCTCAATAACTGAGTGACAAGCATGAATGGACCTGCTGCTCAGGGGTTGATTTTTCAATACTTTTAAAAGCAGATCTTTCTACTTTTAAGGCATTGTAAATTATATCCTTAATCTGCTGAATCAGTAGCCACTACTGAAAATCATTGCAGGGTTATGAAACTAAGTTTGAATATTAATGCTTTTTTGCTAACTGGATTAAGAAGAGAAAAAAAAAAAAAAAAAAAAAAAAAAGAGAGAGAGAGAGAGATTTTCTCTATCATATCTTTTTTAATAATTTGTATTTGGAACAGACCCTTCTCAGAGGTAGGCAGTTGAAAGCTTTAAAAAACACTGAAAACTTTTGATGGGATTTTCTAAAATACTTGAATGACTTAAATGAACAAGTTTGATTGAAAAGTAATGGAACTTTCTATCCTAAATCATTTTGGGATAAATCCAAAGAGCAAATTAGGCATCTATCAGTCAGCACAACTGCTTTACCGTATCAGTTAGGCACAATGAGTCTATTCTCTCTTGCATATTTTTTTTCTCTCTCTCTTTCACATACACAGACAGAGATTTAACTATATAGTTATCCTATAGTTATCTAAAGTATTAAAAGCTGCATTCACAAAAGCTTTCAGGTGCTGCACTACTTCTTTTGTGAATTTAACATCTTCAATCCATGCTCCATATAAAATAAGTAAGAAGAACTATGTATGGAATAATGAGATTTCTAAATTTCACTTAACAAGGAAATGTACAAACTGTCCAAAACCAAGAAAGTTAGTCTCTAAGATTGCATCAATGCTAGTAAATTAAAATTCCTGCAAATAATCTCTGGCACAGTTTTGTCTCAGGATAATTAACACTTGTTCAAACAACTCCTGGAATTCAAAAGTCTACCTGGGTCTGTGACTATTATAGACAATTTGAACAGTGAATAGCTAATTTAATAGTGTGAATGTGGGCCACTGATATCAATACCAGATAATTAATGGTCCTAGACACGCTCCATTTACCTACATAGATACAACATAAGGGACTGGGCAGCCATTGCTCTTTTGGGGTGTAGACACCACTCTGTTCTCTACACCATCTAATGGAACTAGTTACTCAGTGAAGCTATTTTCCATGCTTGGTAATCATACTCCCATTTTCCTTTGTTAGATTACTTGTCATGGTTGCAGAAAAGCCACTATATACTCCACAAGAAGGATGTGAATCTGTATGGTCCAAAAAACAACTTTATCTTTTTGCATTTTAGCAGAACCTTTTTTCATGGCTTTTGGAGCATTTGATCCTGTCTTCTTACCACACATTTTTATCCTTTCAATGCCTTTTCCCTCTGTGATATCATTTGTAAAACCATTTATTTTTCTGAGACTTTTCTTAATCTTGACACTTTTACAAATCAACACAGAATAATTTCCCATGAGTATTTCCCAGAGTTTCAATGACATTGTCCTCACTTTTCCTTCACAGCTTTCTTTCAAAAAGTCCATTGTCCTCACTTTTCCTTCACAGCTTTCTTTCAAAAAGTCTTTCCTCAGGTTTACAAAGACATAGCCTTTTCTGCTCTCTGATGTGCACACTCCCAGGTTGTGCCCACCTGCTCTGAGCATGTTACCCTCCATCTTTTGGGGCTGTTCTTCTCTTTTCTCTTCCTTGGGGAAGAAGAGTTAAATAAAGAAATAAATAAATTCTAGCCTGGATATGTCTGCAGAAAGGATGATTTTATTTTATTTTATTTTATTTTATTTTATTTTAATACAAGGCAGCTTCTGCATACTGCTGCCTCAGGTCCTCCAAGCTCTGCTGCCCATTCCCACAAAAGGCGAGTGCAGCTTTTCTCATCAGCATTGCCAGCCACAGGCTTGAAGATCTGGAATGGCTTGGAGGCCTTAGCAGTATTGCTTTAAAAAAAAATCAGTCAATATCTTGGAGAAGATACACTATTTATCTAATTGTGTAGTGATCAAAAGCAGAGATGGAAGAAAACCTTGGCCAAGGGAGCAATTCTGCATTTTTACTGAGGTTCCGGGTGAAAAACTTGATGTCCGTTTGTCTCATTGTGGTTGCTTTACCTTGCTGGGTAACTAATCTCCACTACAACCGCTCTCTCACTCCCCCTCTTCAGAGGAAGAGGGGGAAAAGGAAGTATGCTGGAAAGAAAAAAAAAAAGGCTCACAGGTTGAGATAAAGATAATTTAATCAAAGGGGAAAAAGAATAAAGAAAAAAAGAAGCAAGGGCTGTGCGGAAGAACAGAGAAAAAAAATATCTATACTTCCCATCAATGAGCAGTATTCAGCCGTGTCCTGGGAAGCAAGGCCTCAATACGTGTAGCGATTGTTTTGGAGGACAGACATCTTCATAAGGAGAGCCCTTCCTCTCCTTCCCCTTTCCCACCTTTTATAGCTGAGTGTGACACCACAGGGTATAGAATATCCCTTTGGTTGGTTTTGATCAGATTCCCTGGTGATGTCCCCTCCCAGTGTCTTGCCCACCTCCAGCCTACTGGCTCTAGGGGTCTTTGGAGGGAGTCTTGATGCTGTGCCAGCATCGCTCAGCAATAGACAAAGCACTGGTGTGATACCAATGATGTTCTATCTACAGCACAGAACACAGCACTGTATGGGCTGCTGCAGGGAAAGTTAACTCCATCCCAGCCAGACCCAGTACACTTATGGATTGGTAAATTCCATTGGTGACGTTCTTTTCCCTTTCAGTGCTATGTAGTAGAGGACTGGCCATGATTGCTGGGCATGTCCCTGAAACGAATGCAATGAGGAGCCTGGCAGTTTCTTGGAATTTCAAATTTATTTTACTTTTTTTTTTTTTTTTTTTTAGATTATGGTGTGTTGCCTATTTGATGTCTGAAACATAAACAAGTCCTTTCAGAATAGAAATATAAGAATATAAGTTTAAATTAGTATATAGATTCAAACCCTTAAAATATGGACTAGAAAGTTTAAAATTATAGATAATTAATTAAGAAAACACATGTTTGGCACTAATGCTACTCCAGGTTTTCAAACATCAGCCAATCGGGTAAATAGAAGAAACTGAACTGATGAACAGTGTTATTTACAATAATCTGCTCTTAAGACTACAAATGGCATCAAATACACATTTTACTCTATTCTATCTGCATGGACAAAATGTGCCTATATGAATAAAACTAATTAGTTACTAAGGGAAAGACTACACTGTTATATTGCAATCAAAACTGATGGGCCTCATCAAAGGTTTAGCATATTACAAGAGCTGCCAAGGCTTGAACAGGAATAAGACAATTTAATTAATGCAAATAGTTAGCATTCTATTTAGAAAAAGCTGCAATGATTAAAAAAAAAAAAAAAAAAAAAAAAAAAGCTTTCTACACCTGACATGAAGAAACTATAGATATTTATAAGACTCTGCTGACATATCTTTTGACTTACTTTCAGTATTTAGTTTTAGGAGTTCTGCAGTGGAACAGAATTGTTAGCATTTCTGTTATTCATATACAATAAGTCATTTCTCCATAGCTGCAAAATATAAAAGAAGAATTAAGGCAGTTTTCTGAGTTTCATCTAGAAACTCCTATGTGCATATCCCCGAGGGAGCTACACAATAGAAACTTCATATATTTAGCTCTTGTTTAATATTATCAAAAAATAATGGTTCTATAAATGCAGTGATATTTAGGTAAATAACCTAAATGCTCTCTACATATTTACTGAACAAGACAGCTGCCTTGCCCTCTTATGTTATAGTGTTATGAGGAAGAATAATGGCAATGCTGGAGGAATGGGCTGGTGGGAATTGAATCTTGTCCAACAGAAATACTTCAAAAAGTGTAAAACTATTTCAAACTTCCTGTAATCATAAGTATAGCTGTGGCTTCTCATAAGAAAAAAAAAATAAAAAATATAAAAAAATAAAAACATAAACAAATAAAAACTTCTCACTTACCTGCAGCTCCCCTCCTTCACCCTTGTAGCCTCACCAAGGCCCTGGCTCTCACCCTGATGCCTGCCAGGGGCTCGCTACAGCCAGGCCTGTGCTCAGCCTTGGGCCTTATTTTATAAAATATGTGTTTGCTACTGTCTTCTCTGACAAACCTGTGTGTTTACAGAAATGCAATGACCACAGAAAGCCTAAAGTCCATGCTGACCCTTCATTTAAACCTTGCCATGTCACTGTGTGGTTGAGAGGGCAATTTGCATAGCTATTCTAGTCCCACACTAGTTGAATAGATGGTCACATTTGCACATACAACCTAACAATGTGCTTTAGGTATGATTTTCAATTGGGATATTGCAGTATTGGTGGTCAGGGTCCCAGATGTCCCAGTGCAAGAAAAATTGAATGAGTTGTGAGATTGGCTGGACAATAGTATTTCCCACTGTTCTAGTCTCATCATTCCAGATGAAGAAACAACAAGAGTTAAACAAATAATGTTAACCAAGTCTGATCATTTGCAATAATTCTGATAAACACCTTGAACTGTAGCCTAACCATTATAATAGAACCTTTTAAAGTGTATATATATATATATATAAGCCATTTTCCAAACTCAAATCTAAGCATTTAAATTCTATTGACATATTATCTTATTGTTTCTATATAAGTCATCAGTGATATGAAAATTATGCAGTACAATTTTAATGTAAGGAAATATAGCCTTCTATATGCTCAGAGCAAGCTTCAAGACACATTTATTCTGATCCTTTTCAAATCTTTCACCCTAAAGCAACTGTGTTGTCTGCTGTCATTTTTAACTCTCTTCACTTCATAGTGTTGAAGGAACTGACATAACAGGCAGTCACTGGGAACTGAAGTGTAGCTTGCATGATCAATTATGTAAACATGATGACAGTTCCATAGTTCACTAGTATAACATAACAAGGTTTACATATATAAAGTTCCCTTGCTCAGGATGGCATTGGGATATTACTGTGCACAGAACATCTTAAATACAAATTTTCTGAAAACTATAGGCATGCATTTCTTATGAAAAGTTTATCTATTTAGTTTATTTTAGTTTATTACTAAATTTGATTTAGATTTTCACATTTTTAATGACTGAGCAATTAAATTTTCCCAAGCAATTTGCGCTGAGGTGTATAGAACTGCATAAACACAATAATATACAAATACTTGAGGTTTACTCTTTGGCGAAAGACTGTTGTGTTTTATGCCAATTTAAAAAAATTAGGGCAAAAGTTTACAAAATAGAAATAAAGAGATTAATCAGATCAGAAGGGTGCCTAGTTCAAAAGAGTAGCTCAGAAGCCTACAATACACTAATGTCTGAGTCTGTAGTGTTCAATCAACATTTGATGGTTGTTGTTTCTATTTTTTTCATAACAAGTTTTTCAACTGAGCTATTTTCTGCATTTTTAGACTGGGTATGTGGTCTCAGTTTTCACCACTTGCAGGCATGCCGTTGAATATCATTGAAGCCAGCAGGTTTTCATATTCAGTTAAGTCTCTGGCTAAAGAATGTATCTACAAATTCATTATTTTCTTCTATTCTGTTCCATGTATTACATCTAATGATATCCCATTCACATATACTTGAGAAATAAGATGTAAGTATTAGTTTTAATTACTTGTAAAACCCTCTTTTCATAAGTTATGTTAACATTTTCAGTGGCCCAGCTTTTGCTGCAACAGGGAGGAGGCTGGGCTGGGGGGGGGGGGGGGGGGAAGGGGGGGGGGGGGCCGGGAGAAGGAGGAGTGGAAGAACGGGGGGATAGCTCTCTAGAAGTATTAATGCTCTCACTGAAAACTGCATTTAAAATGTATTCGCTTAAAACCTTAGAAGACAAAAAATGATTCAGGCTAATGCTTTTGTTTGAAATGTCAATACAAGACATACTTGTTAGCTCATTAACTTTCTACTATACTGTCTCTGTCTTTACTATGTAGTGGACTGTGGTTGATACAGATCAAATATATTGTTTGGTATTATGTTCCTTGTCCTAAACTTACTTGTTTTTCATATTCCTACTGTGGCCATCACTCTTCAAGACAGAAGCATGTCTCATGTATAGAAAGAAAAGCAGTTTTAAAACCCACCACTGTGAAACAAACAAACAAAAAACCAAGAACAACAACAACAAAAAAAAACTGTAGAGATATCCAGATTTCTTATCTCCTTTGTATTTCAGCATATTGTGTAAGAGTTCGGGATTGAATGTATCACACATTTCAATGGATTTGAGAAAAATTTGTTGTTTTGACAAAGGTAAATGTTTGGATAGATTAACTTGAAGGATAAAAAATATTCTGTGTACACTAACAGTTTTAGGAAGTGCATGAGATGGGAGAAAATTACTGAGGAATGCTGCAGAGGAAACTTTATTTCACATAAAAGCCTGTCTTGTTAACTCTGTTGCAATAGGAAGAAGCAGAAGTAAATGCAGTAACTTATGATAGACACAGAGAAACCTGTACAGCAGATGAAGGAATTGTAAATGTAAATCAGGTATGAACAGATAGTGACATGAAGCATCTGGAACAAGAAATGGACTTTCTGGAATTCTGCCACGTTAATAGCTTAAAAAAAAAAAAAAAAAAAAAAAAAAAAAGGCAGAACGGTGAGTGAATTACATAAAGCTGAAGTATTTGAAGTATTACTTGCCTGCAACTAGCAGGCACAGTATTGCAGTATTGATCTTTATTGAGGGTGTTGGACAATGTTGATGTTGTTTTTAAGATTATTTTCTTTATATTCATTTTATTTTGATTGGTTTTAAGCTGTGTTTTACGTTATGGTATCAATCTCAAGAGGATTCTTTTGTAAAGAAAAAACAAATTCTGGAGACAAATAGAATCTGAGAGAAATGTATTTACATAAATATCATGAACAAGCTTTATCACTAGCATGAATGATTGTAATACTAGAGCACTTCACAGTACAGAGCAAATTTAATTAATTTAATTTTAAAGTATTTAAATAAATTTAACATTTAATATTAAATTAATAACATTTTTGTATTCGGCCTTCACTCTGATGTAGATTTTCTTGAGAATTAAATTAGTAAGAACAGGATAATGCCCAAGCTTTCAGAGCAGAGTACAGCTCAAGTAAAACAAACCCACGTACTACAAGAACAATTGACAGAAAAATCATTCTCATGTTAATTTTTCATCAAAGACTTCAGACAAAAATGTTTTAGGGGAGGGGAAACAGAGTTTTTAAAGTGCTGATATGTGGAAAAAAAAACTGCATAAATGGATATTAATTGTTTTATTTAGGTAAGTGTATTAGTTTTGATGGAAGATTTTTAGTGTCTTCCTGGTTTTCCAGAGATTATCATGCTGATAATTAACAAGAAAACACTTTTTGCTAACTTATGGTAAAACTGCAGTTAACAAAGATTAGAAGAGGTAAGTTAATTATGTCATGGAATAAATTGTGTTTATCTTGTATCATATACATTTATCTATGTACTGGGTATATGTCCCATCAACATTTAACAAGATTTGATTTAAAAGAGACTGGTAAATAGCTTAGGACTAGTTCAGGGCCCAGTAGAGAGTGGTTTGACATTAAAACAAAACAAAACTCCCTAAGACTTGTATAGCCTTAACTTGGTGATATAGACACAGGATGATGCTGCTGCCTTCCATACTACAGGTAGATCAAAAGATTATCTTTGAGGGAAAACAGCTAAATTTTGTATTTTAACCATGCCATGTTTTATAAAGGCTGACACAGAAGAAAACTGAAGGAAGATTTTTTTTATTATTATTATTTATTTATTTTTTTTAAGACTGTAGAAGACTGTAGTTCAATACTCACTTTTATATGAGACTATCCAGCCAAAGGAAAAGGACACATTCATGAGCACCATGCTAATGCCATATAAATTAGGAATGTGGAAATCTCTGAAGAACACAGTTAATGAATAATGATAAATGTAATGAGTATCAGAAAGCCTGAAGTCATAAAAGAAGAAGGAGAAGCATTTATATTTTTTTCTGGATAGCCAAATCCTACTTCTATATTGAGTATAGTTCTTTTTTTGCCTTTAGGCTCAGTCAAAAGGTCACTCTTCAGCCATGCTGGACTTCAGCTACTCTTGCTGAACTGACAGCACGCTTGACTAATAACAGATTATTACAGAGCTGTGGCTCCCTGCAGAATGGGAACTCAACATGCAAACAAACAAGGCTGACACTGCACAAAAGAAATTTAAACTGGTAATAGTACCAGGCACCTTCACTAAACTAAGGGAAAAAGATCTGAGGCAGCAGTTAGGTTTGGAAGTGGTTCTCAATTTTTATTCAGATGGATGATGTTCATATTGTGAAAACTGGTAACAAAGGAGTTTGTGGGATTGTACCAAGAAATAGGAGTGTTGTGAGAGTGACTTTTGTTATGGCCGGTTCGTCTAAGATTATTTGGATTATTACATAATTTAAAGAATCAAATCACCTTTCTAGAAACAAAATAATATGGCAATTCACTCAACAAATGCCTTTCAGCAGTTTAGGCAAATGCCTAAAGCAAAAGCTTTAAAGCTTTTGAGCTCCTTACAGACATTTAGCTTCTATTTAGCTTCTATTAGTCTTATTTTAAACTTCTGTGTCTCAGACAGTCTTTCTGCCAGTTTGTTCTTCATTAGTCATGTCATGGTCCATTTTTTTCTTTTCCATGGGTGTTATTTTGTTTCATGATCTCCAAACTATTGTTTGGAATTGTCCAAGAATGTTATCATGCAAATCATCTTTTTGGAAATAATGAATAATAAGGCTTTACAAAATCAACCAACCAACAAACCAACCTTTTTTTTTTTATTTTTTTTTATTTTTTTTTTTTTTTCTATTACAATGTTGTTATCTTTGGAACCTACTAGTTATAAATTTAATTTTTGTGACTAAGAAAACATAATTTTTCTAGTTATATGATGGACCTAACCTAACATCTTTCATCTCAATATTAATATACCATAAAGTCAGATGCTGCTAAGCTATAAGCCATGTGACACTTGCAACAAAACAAGCTGAGATTTAAATCACAGTTGGAACACAATGGGGGAAAAAATCTATTGATGAATACCTTACATAGACAAAGTAAACTGTGTCTTTAAGTGTATTTTTCTGCTTAAGAAAGCATAGAGTTTCTTTTTCAAAATTGTTCCTTTTTTGTTCGTTTATTTGAAGGTACATTCTCTCATTTGACAAAATTTGCCTTTACTCTTTGCAATTAAACAGCAACTAATTGGAAGTGTTTTAAATTCTGAGAGTAGGATAACAGACTGGTCAGAAAAACAGAGTTTGAATCAGTGACTAGGCCAGAACCAAAAGGTCATAGGATGTAGTTAAATAAGCCATTGACCTGTAGGGAAGTCTATAAGCACATTGTTGAAATATGGAACATGTGAAAGATCTGACCTCTAACAAGAAGTTCAAATTAACTGAAGAGGGAACTGGATAAATTGTTGAAGAAGGAATTAATTGGAGGGCAGATTGAGACTAGGGTTAAGAAGTCTTGTATGGATTGGTTTGATTTTTATCTAGATGAAAACAAATTAAGTGAAAGAAAATCTAAAGGATAAAAGGGTTAAGACAGTGTACTACAGGGTTTCATGCCTTATGTATTCCTATGCTGTAGTCCTAATCAATCTCAGTTTTACTGACACAGCTGTAAGTGCCTCTAAAGCAAATCAGATACTGTAGGTAGAATGGAAATTATTCAACAAGACCAAAGAGTTTCTTTGAAAAATATGTATCCCTGGGCTACAAGTGCTCAAGATCAATGCTTTAGTGTTCTATTACAAATAGTGGACAATATTACCAGGCATACAAAAATATTCATGATGTTAACTTCCTTTGTCACTGAAATGTTAGTGTATTGTCATAAAGAATGAATGCGAACTTATGTATTTCATTTAAAAATCTCTCTATGGAGAAATTATATCTTGTAGGTTGAACAATAACATTCCTGTATGTATTAGTGCATTTAAAGAAAGCAATAATACAGGCACATGTCATTTATGAAGTAGCTATTTTATGGGTTAAGAATTCTACTGGAAAATAATTACTGAAATTAAAAAAATAAAAATAAAAAATCACACTTTTTCATTACTCACAATCTTGTCCATGAAAAATAAATAAATAAATAAATAAAAGCCTAGATATTTTAGGGATGTACAAATGTTCACAGGCAAACAGCACATAAGCAGAGCTATGCCCAAGAGGCCACTCCATATGTGAACTTCTCAGAAATGCAATGTCAAGAATGATTTCTATATATAGACGTGCAGACTCTGCAAGCTAATGTTCAAGGAAGTGGAGTTGGAGGTTAATGATAAGGCAACATATCTGCACAAACAACTGGATGTACCTCTTGATTATCATCATGTGGAAATAAAATTTTAACACAATATATTTTCTCATTGTCAGTCCCTATTAAAACAGTATATGCATAAATTATTTTTTTATTAGCATGAGTAAAGGAACTGCTCATAATTTTATCTGGTACATATATGCTTGTCTTTGTCTTTCATTTTTCTTTCAATGCTTTAGGATACTTACATATCTTTCATTTAGACCATACAAAGTCTAATAGCTTAGAAAAAGACCAATTAAGCAAAATAACCAAGCTATTTGCAAACATTTGTGAATTCTTTTATTCCAGAGCTGATTTTGCTATTACCAACTAAATGTCCATATTCAAATTTTGTCAGGAAACTTGTATTACAACTCAAAAGCAAGTAACAGATGTATTCAGAATGTGTATTCATATTTATTTTTTCAAGAAATTTCACTTCACCCAATTCATACTTAAGAACTGGTATGAATATATGTATTTTGTTAGATATTATAAGATGTTGTCCAAGTTGGCAGTGGTAGGTGTTTAAGCATTGTTGACTCTTTATAGACAAGCAGTTTTCTAGTTACCATTATACCAATTCCTGAATAATAAGAAATCATGATCAGTATAAGAGTTTCCACTCTGATTGCTAGTTAAGATTCTGTTTCAAAGTTATAATTTATCCACAGAGGCCAAGTTAGCTATAAGTGTTTTGCTTTTATTTGTGAAAGACGATTACTAGAGTGATGTTTTTTTCCACCTCTGTTCTAGGACTTGTATAAAGGGGTTACACATGAAAAATACTGAAACCCTGTCAATATTTCTTACTCTGTAGGGAATGTGACCTGCAAGATGTTGAACATCTGCTACTACCGTTTATGTGGGATTTACAGAGTTAGATGGTGAGTTCATATAAAAATAGACAGACACAATTAAAAATAAAATGTAGGGTTTATAAGAAAAATATGCAAAGAACATTCCTATTATTGTTTTAGTTTACTAACCCTTTCTTTCCCTATAGAACTTTGTTTATCGTCAGTCAGATAAAAATTAAATGATAAATATATATAAATGTGGCACATCAAATAAATGAGTTTGACCTTTTGTTTCCTTGTACAGTATGTCACTATAACTGTCTCCTTAAACTGAAATGCCACTGCCCTTGGTCTTGCTTTTAGAAATAGAACTGTGATCCTATAACTTTCAATATTTTGATAAGAAGGCAAAAGATAATTAGTGACATATTTATTTTGAAGTGAAATATATGCATTTAATATAGTATCTCTTTGTAAAAGCATCTGCATACTTCATTGTATATTGGATGTTACATAATGGAATTACACTTGAAACACAAGAAAATATAAGCCTGCACTGCCATTCATCCACATGGATAAAAAACATTCAGAATTTGATGAAGGCACAGAGATCTCTCTATGAACATTAGCTTATCCTTTTTCAACAGAACAGGAAATCACTCCATTAGTTCTAGTGCTTGAATTCTAGAGGATAAAGCTGAATCTTATAAGTGTCAGGTTTATTTTTCATACTGAGCTTAAGAAGTGAATATCATTGAATTTACAATTTTCAAATAAGGTTGCAAAGACTCGTTAGGTAAGACTTGATCTTCCAGTGAGTAGATCATTCAACCTTTAATTTTAAGGTACCTATACCTTCATTTCTAAAAAAATGCCGTCACCATAAGCTTGACTATTTTAATTTGTTCAAGATGCTTAGTGGTATTTATATAAACATGGAGATCAGGAGACTTATTTGAGAAAATACCAAGGATCTTGGAGATAACATTTAGATTGAACCTAGTAAACTAAGTTCAAGGGGGAAATTCCCTCTCTCCCCCCCCCCTTCCCCCCCCCCAAACAAAACAACAGCAACAACAACAAAACAACAACATAACAAAACTAACAAACACAAAACCATCATGCGTAAATTGCATAGGTGTTTGAGACACCCTCAGTGCTTAATATTTCAAGCAATGATTTTCCTAGGTACCTCAACCTACTTGTAGATTGTAAACAGTAAAACTCCTAGCTCAGAAGGCTGGTAGATGGAAACAGTAATGGGTGACCTGACTTCTTTCTGCATTGAACTGTCATGCCAGTAATAGGCTTTAAACTATCTGAAGACAAGAACACTTTCCCATGTCTTGTTAATCAGTGCTTTGCAAATCATCATAAAATCATGGCTTGCTTACAGTTTCACTGGAAGAGAATGCAACCTGGACAGATTTCCACAACGTCAGATGACTTGGTAGGCAGAATGTCTGATTCATTTTCTAACAACAAATCTATTAATTAGGTAGTAAAGTTGCACATAATGGTTTTTACAAATTAAAACCTCTAAAACTTTATTTTACAAATTAAAACCTCTAAAACTTTATTTTAGAGGATATCTGAATGTACTGATTTCTTCTATAGGTTTTAATCTATATTTATGTTTTATGCCATGTGCAACCATCATAGACTAATGGCATCTCACACTACAGGTTAGATGTAAGCACTACAAGGTTTAGGGCAGTGTGACTCTAAACAAAGGCCCTGTATACACACCAGCTTGTGACAAGTTTTGGAGCACTGTTAGCAAAATAAAATCAAGGTTTTGACAGACATGAAACTGTACTAGTTTAGAATGAATAATCAGATGTCCACTCTGTCTCTTCTTTGACCTTTTCCAAAAAAGCATCTATCCAACTTAGTTGGCTTATGAAAGAGAGAGTATCAGTCTCAAATGAGTGGTAGAATTCAGCAGATGCTGGTGTGATGCCTGCCAATTCTGTTAAATTGTTTGCCTAGCAAGTTTGCAGAGAAGTCAAAAGACCTATGGAAACCAGCAAAATTCTATTCTAACTTTGCTATGACAGATTTATTTTTATTTTTATTTATTTAGTTAGTTATTTTTATGCTAAATGGCTTTTTCAAATGAAGCATCTTGAGGAAAAGCAAAGCTTTTAAGTGATCTCTCATAATCCTCCTAAAATGTTGACACAATTAATTATTCTGACTTATGGACAATTCATTTGGCTATCCTAATCAGTACATCAGCAGTATCCAGTTCCTTCAGATAAAAAAGAAGGTTTCATCTTATTAAGCGAAGACATTTTATGAAATAATTTGTTTTCTTTTTCAAATAAGTTAAAGAGTCTTCATATTGGTCCCAGTACTGTGTTTGATGTAGTGTTAATAGACAAATTTAAGGACAGCTACAGTCATATGTTACTGCATAATCTTGAAAACTGCAAATGAAAATTCAAATACAAAATAAATTTAAGAAAAGCTCATATCCTACAGTTATTCCATTGACCACTGATTATTTTGCTACAAACTTAGTGATCTAATAATCCATCAGAATACCCTGAAGCCCAGAAGTTATGCTTCTATTAAGACAGCATATCTTTGTAATGATCCCTTTAGTGTCCAGTGATAACATGTGACTAAGGCTGCCAACAAGTTTTGTTATCTTAGTAATGAAATGCAGTGGTTGTTGATGATATCACAAAGTATATCTGCATGGCTAACAATTCTTTGATAAATTATGGTGCCAGCCACTGACTGACCTCAAAGTTAGTTTTTGAATGGGAATATTATGCTGCTGTTGTCATAGTTTTATGGCTGCAAGATTTGGACAGATTGCTATATAAACACTTCATTTCTGCCTATGCTGATTTCAGCAAATACCTATTGTCAAGTGGCAAAATATGATAACTAGTGTTGAAGCTTTGCAGGTCTTTAAAAACAATGACATTGACAGTGCAATTATCATATCTCAGATTAGAGAGCAAAGTCATATAGTTCATATGCCTGAGGGGAGCATCTTTTTTTTTTTTTTTTTTTTTTTGATAGAAAAACAGAAGTGCAGAGCTGGGTGGCTGAAATGTTAGGAAGATGATCTAGAGGCTAATCTTAAAGCATGCAAAGTAAACATATCTTAAGACAAACATTGATGGGAACAACTTTGTAATTCTAATGACGCAAAGGGACATACATACTGCTGTTCATACACTGAACTGAAAAAATCTTTACTGTGGAGCCGGACAAGAAAATGAGGACATGATAAAAGAAAAATCAGAAAGCACAAAATTAAAAAATGACTTCACAATGTCCCAGGTTTTGCATGTGATATGTCCACAGGGTAATGTGTCTTCCAATGACTAACTCTTATCCTAGAGTTTTTGATTGAACTTTGGAATGATCTGGTGCAGAGTTTCATATGTTTATCACAAGGGAAAGTTTTTTCCCCTGTAATAGTATGAAATAGTATGTTCCACACTAGTCCTACTTGGATCACTCTTGACTGCTCCAGAAGGTTCCTGACCTGTTGAATTTTTATTGTCTTCTCACTTTGAATGTCAATGTTGGAAAGGCCATACTTAGTCCTGAAGCAGAATTCATATTAGTGAGCTTTAGCAAGTGGGTGCTACTATCTAAATCGATTTTACTGGAGTATTGTGTTATTTGGGAGCTCTTTGTGTTTGGATGCAGAACAAAAGCTGGAAATTTAAACTCTATGAACCATAATAGGACTAATTATAAAATGCGTAACTACTGCAGACTTTAATTAATGCAAACTGCAGCATCACTTTATAGAGTTAAGAAAGATGAGTTGCTGTCTTTTCAAGCAATAGAAATGTTCAAGTACCCTACAAAATAATTACAGTCTGAGGTGTTCCCCTAGGCTTAAACCAACAGGAAAAAAAATCGAAAGGTATTAAGATTTCACCTTTCCTTGAATTTTTATCTCATTTTATATTAAAGAAATGATAATTGTAGTTTAAATTATAAAAGCTACACTCTGGTTTCTGTGCAGTATCACTGAAATCATTAAACCTACTCATGTTAAAACAAATAATATTATTAAAGCATAATCATATGACAAAAGTTATCTTATGACTTAAAGGGGTCACAGGAGTTTCTCCAGTCTCCACAAGAAACCTGCTGTCCAGCCTCAGAGGTAGTTGAAAAAGCTGGATATGTTAAATCCACATTAAATTAAAATAGGAGAATGAAACGTGTTCAGGTAAAGTGATGCTAGACTTTTTGTGAAAAAATCTGCTTGGTTTGCAGCCTCAGTATCACTGTGAAATATTTGCTCACTGCTCCAGGGTGAAATATAAGGGGCAAAACTCATTAGTAACTGAGAGGTCCTCAGAAATAGCAGACAGAAATGCTGGTCCTTCCTCTGAATCCACAGTAGCATCTCTATTTCTGTGTTAGTTCAGATTTTGATTACAAGAAAGATCAGTTTCTTTCAAAAATACTGTGTCTTCACATGAATATGCTGAAAAAGGAATCTCTAACAAGTCAATATCAAAACCAGGAAAAGGCTACAGTGGGTCAGTAACACCGGATTTTAAATTTTATAAGACTTTGCTAGGTTTCTCATGCACATACACTATGCATCCTTCCAACACCTTTGATGTCAATAGAGTCAATGGGAAGTATTCTACAGACTGAATATGTACATTTGCCTCAACAGCTTGTCTGGTCATTCACCTATTTCCATTTGGCCATTACCAGTACCTAAAGGCAATATTCTCAGGAGTATTTTTTGTTTGTTTGTTTGTTTTTTAGTGTCATGATTTGTGAGTGTGCTTATTGAGTGTATGTGTGCATGAGTATGTGTGCATGTATTCTTGTGCTACCAATGATACCAATTACATATATTTATCTAGATAGCAGAGTTTATATCTCTAAATATCAATAGTCACAAGTATTTGTGACAATGGGGGCAGAGTTATTTAATGTTTACAAAACAGATTTGAAACTCCAGGTATATTGCAATGCTTTATTTTTATATATTATGTATAATTCTCATTTTACCAATCATGCAATGTTTTTATTACACTTCAATCAAAGTAGTGTCAGCAAGGAAGAAATATGTATGTATATATACATACATATACATTACTGTATTATGTATATAAATATCAGGTACAGCAAATTCATTGGTCATTTCAGTTGCTTACTACATTAGAATAATCTGGTTATGTTACTTTCCAGTCCATAATCAACAGGGAAACTAACAAGTATGACAAAATCTCTGAGCTCTCATTTTTGGCCATTGACATTTATTTTTTCCGGATTCCTTCTTGTCATTGTTCCCTACCTTGGATACTTCCTTTCTTTCCTTGCTGAGGATGTTTTATTATCTTTCTCACTAGCATATTTCTCTTTTCTTTCTCTTTCCTGAGATTCCACTTTCCTTTCTAAAATACATTTGTTTCTTCAGTGCCTTTTGAAAGAACAAGCAAATCTATGCTTACTTATATTAGTTTCAGTCTGACCCAACCTCACTGATATCCAACAGTGTATTGGATTTTCGCAGGTATTAGAGCAAACTGGACTCTCAAATGCATGGCAATATTCTTCTTTTCAGAAGAGACGATGATAAGGATAGTAGGCTAATAGCTTGCACCTCTGGGTGGGGTGAATAAAGCCCTTTTTTTGGTTTAAGTGGAGTTAGCCTAGTTGTATAGGTAGTGATGCCCCACATTTGTCTTTTTCCATTCTGTTCTTTGAGAGATAAGTGGGATAAGTGGTCTTTAAATCTTCAGAAGCTGGCACTGACACATACACACACACACACACAAAACAGCATATCTTGTTGCTTTTTGCTTATTTTCAAAAATGGACCTTCCTTAATCCACCAATACACTAATCTTTATATATATATATATATTATTTTTTTTCCACTATTTTTTTTTTTGGGGGGGGGGGGAGAGGGGGGGCTGGGGAGGCATAAAAGCTGCTTAATCTTTGGCACAGTAACATTCAGCAGATGGATTAAAAGTCTTATCTTGCTAACACCGGCAACATCAGGAATCAATATATCAGTGACTTCCTCAAGTAATATCTCAAGACAGAACACAGAGTTTTCATAAGTTTGCAGAAATTATCCTAACTCTTTCCAATATATCTGTGAAGTGAGACAGAGAAATGTAGTTTTGTCAGTACATTTGAGGATCACATAAGGTGACAAGGGATGAACATTTGTGCCCAAGCACATCTGCAAATAGCCTTTTGCTGCTTTTTCAAACTGAGTAGCTGATACGGCTTTTAAACTTTGACAGCTATAAACAAATTTTTCTTTGATGAACTGGCTGTTAGCATTCTTCTCCTCCTTATCTTCTTTCTCCTCCTCCTCCTCCTCCTCCTCCTCCTTTTCCCTATAATTCTGTGTCAGACACAATGAGATAAATAGAAGTAATATCTTTTTCAGTCATCAGACTGTTCTATATAGAACAGGCCTACACTTGCATGTACATGGCATGTATTTGGCACCAAAGTTCCATAAAAATCCTAAAATACCTTTAGCAGACCACCTTCAGACCTTTTCACACTGTGAGCTCAGATCTTTGCCCAGTTAGAGTGCCTATATGGGGAAGATGAACAACAACTCACTAAGCACTCAGTGAATGCTCTTTGGTATAGCTGAATCTGACCTTCGTCTGATGCACTTCAGCATAGCTCCACTGATACCAAGGAAACAACAACAATTTATACAGGGCGAAAATACAATCCATAATATTTATTAAGCCTTTCTTCTACTATAGAAATAACTAGATATCCAACAGGGGTAAATCAGTGTAGTTCCATTGAAATCTGTAGACATACTGATTTAAAGAAGTGAGAGATCTGGCCCTCAGGCCTTTCACAAATGAATATGCTCTTTTTGCTGATACTGTTTCCATCTACTTGTGAAGCCCTTATATTACAATTTAGTTTTTCTCTTTTCATTACATACCTTTCTACAGTAGCACTTTGAAAGTGTGAGCCTCCCTCTCACCCTCTCTGACTGTCACCAGTACAACACTGCTAAGGTCACAGACTTCCAGGCTGGAAGCTCCTTCCTTTGCTTTCTGTACACTCTTTCCACTACTGCCTGGCTGCTCAGTCGCTGGGCAAGATTGTGATGTAAACACAAAACCAAACCTGGCCTGAACTGCCAGGTCACATGGTATGAAGAGTATGCCAAAAGGTTAAGGAGATTCAAGTGTTTTTAATTTCTCTTTGAGGTGTACTTCACTCCCGTGTCTGACCTCCAGAAACAAGGAATGAACAAGGCAGGGCTATTCCCAGAGTTCCTGCAGAGCTTCTGCTCCTAGGTGCGAGCACAAGTATGTGTCTGCTCCGGGGCTGTGCTGGTGTGATATCTGTAGGTATCTCTGCAGATAAATAGCTGGTGCCTAGAACAGATGATCCCAGTGGGTTATGTGGTGAGAAACAACAGCAGATATGAAAAGCTGAACTCAAGCCACTGAGGTCTTCCAAGCTTTATTGACTGTGGTAGGGACACCATGGAAGAGATGGCCATCTTAGAGCTGGGAGAAGAGGAAATATGGATGAGACAGAGCTTTGAGACATTCTCAGTCTTTTCAGACCTGTTTGATAAAGATGTCTCCATCCCACTCAAATCCCCAGTTCTGACTTTACCTCTGATAATGTTCCTGCTCTGTGTCTGTGTCAGAGAAACTACAAGAAATCTCACTTTCTCCTTTGTAACACAGTTCCCAGCCTCTGAAATTGCTAAAGGGAATGCTCCACTGAAACTAGTATTTATTGTATCTCAAAATACATTACACTGAACTTTCTGATCTCAGGAGTCTGAAGCTGCATAGAGAATTGACCTGAAAAGGTGGGTGCCATGGCTTTTACAGCACTCTGCACTGGTTAGAGGACAAAAACAAAAACAAAACAAAAAAAGAAAAAAAAAAACTTACTTTTCCGTCTGTCTCTTATTAGTTTCCATATGGATGAAAGTGAACAAGCTCAAAGGTAATTAAATTTTAAAGGTGCAGAAAGAGAAAAAAAATATATTGATCTTTAGGAAGGCTAACATAATATTTTTATTTTTTTTTTTAATTTTCTGTTTATATTAACAACATGTTCCCTTTGAACAGAAAATGAAAACATGTATTCCTATAACAAACATCTTTAATGTATGCAACTGTCACTTAAAGCAGCGTATAACTTGAGGTTTTCCTGACCTTGGCAGCTTTACAAGGTGTTGGGAATTGAGTTGATTTTTCTCTTCTTGGCATATGAAGCTTGAGAGAGTGCTTCTGGCTCCATCTCCTAAGAGTGCTTGTGGCACAAACATGATGTATATACAGCAACTATATATGTATCAGAAATAGAAATATCAAGAATGTCAACAAAAGCAGACAATTCTGGAACATTTTTTTTCCTGCCAGTTGCTGAACAGTTCATACAGACAGAGCCCGACGCTGCTTTTATTAAATCCGATGCAAAGCTTTCAGCAGACATTATGTAGTAGCTTGTTGTCTTTAAAGGTGAAGAGTGAAGAAGTTCTTGAAACCTTGTTTACTGCAAGAAATCCCAACACTGAAATGTTTTTCTACATTTGGACCAGGTATTTGGAAATTCCTTCTGTTTTAGATATTTATGTATTTCACACATCTGCAGGTAGTAGCTGTACCTCATAAACTTTAATCTATGTGACCTAATACATCTAACTCATGTACTGGCTAATGGAAAAATTCAGAAGAGATATTACTTATCATAATTGCTGCATGTAGTGTGATATGTATGCCCCCCTCAGTACAAGGCAGGTTAAAGCATTGAACTGTTTATACCCATAGTTCATCAGTGAGGGTAACCTCTTGGAATAGGGATGATTTTTTTTTTTTTTTTTTTTTTTTTTTTTTTCTCAGAGGTATTTCAACATTTCATATGGAAATGCTACAACCTCAATTTTTTTTAGAAATTTAAGCATCAGAGATGTCTATGAGTCAGAAAGAAGTGACATAGGAATTTGAAACACATAACGAGCAAATTGACTCAGGATGTCAAATCTAAGATAATGCTTACATACTTAATGTACAATTTAGATGCCCAAATCTAAGAAAGCGATATACAGATATATAAGGATGGGATGAATATTCAACTGGAATGGCTGGGCTGAAAGCAATGTACTGAACTAGAAGAATAGATGATTAAGTGGCTTGAAATTTGACTGTACTTAGGCTCAAAAGGGTTCAGAGGATCCAATATCTATCTGATAGCTGTGAATGAGTATTGTACACTGAGGTGAGTACCAGGCCTCACACTGTTCAACTTCTTCATTGATAACCAGGGTGATGATAGAATGCAACATAAACAAATTTGTTGGTGATAATAAATTAGAGGGAGTCACTGACAGGGGGAGTGTCAGTTTGGATGACATGAGGACAGCGCCAACAGTATCTCTAGGGAAGCTAGCAGGCAGAAATACAGAACAACTTTGCACCTGGAGCAGAAAGCATCCACCACCTTGCAGTATAGACTAGGAAGTAAGTGAATGAGCATTTGCAATTTGCAGCACCTGGAGATGCTGCCATCATAGGAGGGCTGAGCACCCAGGTGCTTCTTGCTCATGAACCCTGATATAACATTTCCTCTATTAAGGGCCTGGTACAGTGGGTCTAATTCATGTAAAAAGCTGATTCAACCTGCACTGGGGGGGAGCTATCCATAAGAAATAAAAAAGGAAGCAATAGAACAACATTTTATTTTGTTTAGTAGTATAGTGAATGCTCTGCATAAAAACTTGTGATCTGGGTGGCTTCCTGAATACGTCCAGCTTATTTCCATGACTTCTGGGCCTCAATATGTTCCCACCAATGCTGATTGCATTAGCCTGAGTGCTATAGCTTGGTAAGTAGGAGTTCCTTTGGTGACATGAAGCCTCGGCAGGCTAATGTCCAAAACTGCCTCTGAGACAACTTTAGGTTCCAGGATTTGTATTATAGTAGCAATGATCAGTGATAAAAAAGACCCATTTCTCAGTATGTTTTCCTCAAAACATTTGTATTTATTTTTTTCCAAAATAGAGTAATTCTTTACTATGGTTAGAACCCAATATCAGGTTATATGAACTTATATTTGCATTAAATATAGTTTTTGGCAATCTTACAGAATTAAAAATATATCTTTAGTTATGTAGCTATATATTTACTACCTCTTTATCCCATGACACATACATATTAAAGACTCTTATAATTTCAATAAATAGCTCCAAGTGAATACTACAATATTCTGATGCTTACCTACTCTTGTTTTTATTCCATCATAGTTTCTGGAATATTAATGTTTAACTTCTAAGTATTATGCTAATGGGTCTGTCAGATATGCTCATATATTCACATGCTTCTTGCAAAATATTTTAATTTGACTTTTTATTAAAATATTTCTAAAATGTGAAAATTTGAAATATATTTATGTTGACATACATATACTCTTACATTTATTACAAGACATGTTGCTAGTCAGAACACACATTAGAAGTAGAATAAAAAAACAGCTGGAATCTTACACAGTTTAAAGTACAACAAGGGTTTTCCTGTCTCCTTCTGATAACTGCAACTATAATGTAATATAGTGGCAGAAAAGTAAATTACATAGAAAAAAATCCATTTCCATGCTAATGGAGTGTGTTGTATGAGACTGTTAGCATGCTTTCAGAGAGCAAATAGATGTTATTTAAGAAAGTCACTTCTTAGAATAAAGGTGTACATTAAAATTACTGTCTGAAAGATTCTAGTCAGCTAAAAAAAATCTATTTTTTCTTAATGAAAGCATTTATTTCTAAGCAGAAAATGCCAATGAGTAGAAAAAAAAAAGAAGTGAAGAACTGTAAAGACTGTTTCTGTTTCAAAGCCCTTTAGCCGGTTTCACAATAATACGTTGAAAATTAAAAATATAGGATTGGGAAATTCTGTGGATGTCAACTGACAAGAGTTTCTACCAGTTTCCAGCCTGTAGAAATGAAATAAACTTTAGCTGGAAAAAATACTTATGGAGAATTTCATCTGAGAACTGTCATAGTCAAAGTTGAACAAAGAAAGAGAAACTCTATGTATGTGCACACTCTCATGTGTGTATGTGACTGATTGAGATCAAGAAAGAGAAGAACATTGTATATAGACACCAATAGTACTTTGCTAAGATTTTTTCCCTATTACATGAAAAGATTAACAGACTTCAAAAGCAGACAGGTAATTGGTAGAGTCACGGCTGCCTTTTGATACATTCTGCTCTCCAGCAGGTCTACTCAATCAGTTCTTCTGCAGTACTGTCTATGGTCTATAATATTTTTTTATTACTAGAAGAGTGAGAACACTGATGTCTTTAAAAGCAGAATTGGGGAAGAGGCCTGGGAAATGCAGCAGCAGAGTGATTCTTCCACATGCAAGCTAGTAATTTGCTTTGCTGGAGGTGCAGTTCACTACCACTTTTATTTGCAACCATTTAGGGAGGTAAATGTGTACTCCAAATATTTGCGGAGAGCTAAACAGTAAATAAAATAAGATAATAATTAAAAACAAACAAACAAACAAAAAAACTGAGAGCGCATTTGAAATGCTTACACTATTATTAAAAAAAAAAAAAAGTATTTTATCTTTTACACATGGTACTAGCAGATATATATGTAGAGAGAGAGAACTTCTTTTTCCTTGTCATTAGAATACTATGCAATGCAGAAGTTCTGGTGCAAATCTTTGTTTGGTTTCCTTTATAGCAGCTAGACTCCAGCTATACCTTGTACCTAGTAAGTATTGTGAAGCCAGACCATATTCATAGGGATCTTATCCGTTGCAGTTCTACTTCACACATGAGTATTAGATATATATCAGAGGATCTGTCCTTAGCTCTCCAAACATTTGTTCAAACAGAACGCTTACTGTTCTTCAAGTTCCATCTGTTTTGGTTTAAACTTTCGAGACTCGATCCTGAGATTTTTAGAGTCCAGGTAAGCTTCTCAGAATTTCAGGCATTATTCTTCACTAACAGTTTGGAGTTTTCATAATATAATTATTTATTAATATAATACTACTTTTGAAGTCCTTTCTCAGTTCATAGATATTACTGAATATGATATCATAAGATGCAGGTTGTCCTGTTTTTGAAGTAGGCACTTCATTTGAAGAGAGTTTCTAACCCTCATCTTAGCATTCTACATGCATGTATATAATCTGACTTGGTGCTCAGCTGGCATCTGATAAGAGAAAACCATTTACTATGATTTATAATTTCTAAAATTTGTTGTGTGTTAGATTGCTTCACTCTTTATCTTAACTTTTTTTCTGGCTAACCTTTGAAATCTGTGATATTTCTTGGGGGCTATGTCTGCCTGTTAAAACACGTTGTCTGAGGCTGTTGCTGTTTAGGATAGCGAAGAAATGGTGTTACATAATTGTTCAAGATGTCCTGTTCATGTAGTTTCATCAATATTTGTAGATCTACTCTCTACTTTTCCAATTTTGCCTTTGAATTACTGGCAATAAAGTTAACTTTTTGGTTTGACTCGGTATCTTGTTTGTGAATCTGAAACCAATTATATCATCAAAGTTATACCTCCTGAAACACTGCAAGCATGAACCAGTGGGATAGGAATGAAATATACACAATCTAGTCTCTTCCCATAGCAAATCTAGAATTGGATTTTCTTATATTTCCCTTCTATTTTCCCCCTTCCTAAAATATTCAGTATTATGGAAGGTCTAAAAACACAAGGAGATAAAGAAAATATATTGGAAATAAACAACTTTAGGGTAGGTGAATATTATGTCATTTCTTTTGAAAGTCAAGGTGACATGATATTTAGTGTTAACAGTTTTCTAATCATTGCTGATTTCTTTCAGCTTTCTTTGATATCTATGCATTCAAATTACATTTTATTCTCTGCTTTCTCTTTGCTAAGCTTAGTTTGTGGGTTTTCATGCAGCTTCCAGTGGTGGAAAAACCCACAAGCTTTCAAAGATCACTTAACTTCCATATTGCTGAATGATGCTGTCAATTCCAATGTTAATATCCCCAGGAAGTTCATTATTCTCTCCCAGAGTCTATAACTCCCAAAGTTTTTGCAAAACATCCTTTTTAGTTCATTTTCTCCAATGTCTTATGAGTTCTCTTTTGGTTTTGGAAATTATACCTGAATTCCATCTACTGTAGTGTGAGTAACACATACATATTGAAATAATACATCAGGAGTATTAAAAATGCAATCTAATTAGCAACCACTCAGAAGAGGTTATGTTTTATAAGGTGCTTTTGCATCTGCTTTGGGGAAAAAGTGTAGTGTTTCATCAGTCTCTGTTATTTATAAATCCTACAACAGGACACCTATTTAGGGTGAAACTCATCTCCTCTACAGTTGCTTTTATAGTGTAGCCTTACAGACGTTTATAACAGGTGTCTGACAAAATTTATTTTATTGTCTTTGTTGAGCTTATTCCTCTTAAATTTATTATAATTATTTATTAAATTTTCATATATATATAGTTAGGTATATATAGTTAAAAAACCTATAAAATACCCTTTCTAATGGTAAGAGATGGAAACCTTTGGAAAGCCATAATATGCATTTTACAAGTTATAAAATACAATAAAATTACATTCATTTTCTTGAAGACCAAGCAGGAGATCTTAGGTGGAGAACAATGAAATTTTTTTATTTTTATTTTTTTTTTTTGTAAATGGACATATGTATACATTTAAAAGTGGATGATGGATGGTAAAAACAGTGATATTAATTGACACCTATTGTCATGGTATCTAAGAAAATAATGGGTTAAATTCTGATCCTAATAGAAGTCCTCAAAAAAGTCCTGTTACTTCTGTTACATTTAGGAAATACCATACTTATGCAGTTTTTCTGAAGTGATTCAGCGCTACACAATGGCGTCCTTAATACTGTTACTGAGTGGTGAAACACTAATGCAGAGAAAGGGACCTCCCACACAATAAAGAAAATACATTTTTCATTTTAATAAGATAAATCAATTATATTTGCTTCTACTGAGTTTGTTACTGTGTTTTCAAAAACTCCTTCCATTTTAAATCTTGTCTCAGATCTCTTATACTTAGAGATTGCAAATATAGCTATGGATTAAAAATGGCTAATAAATGGGAAACTTGGATTAAAAAACAGCAATTAGAATTGGCCAAAATGAGCCTTGGCTTAGGTGTCAGTTAAAAATGAAGGGCTGTTAGAGGTTGTTTGAGGAGTAGAAAGAGTAAAATTAAACATAAAGTTAAACATAAATAAGATCACTGTGCAGGGTTATCCCCTTCACAGGAGTCACAGATACTTTGCAAAAAGTAAATGTATGAATGTTTGAAAGGGAAAAAGTTAAGACAACATGAACAGAGGGCATTTCATCAGACAGATGCAAATAAGAGAAGCATCCAAAATAAAATTATTCCTGATAGTTCTTAGACTGTAACAGTTTTGATTCAATTAAAACAGATCCCTTGCATATTGCCTCTTTCCATTTTAACCCCAATAATGCTTACAGTGGTCCTAAAGCTTCTGAGAACTCATTCTGAATGGAACTAAAAAGATTAGAGCTAGTCAGCAAATGTTATTTGTGAGGACTCTCAGGATGTTTTCCTGACTTGTACTGAAGCATCATTCTGTTGGAAATTTCATGCGCAGCAAAGATACACTGGTAGCTGATTAAGTAAAGCTGTCTTTTAGAAATGTTTTTCCTAGCCATAAATGTTAATAATGTGAGGTTCTTGAGGCTTATTTCCCTAGCTGTCATATTTCTTTCTTCACTTCAGCATACTATGCAGTGCCCCCTCTGAGCACAAGGAGAAATTGCCTCTAGAAAATGTATTCTTGTGTATTTTATTTACCTATTTATTATCAGTCTTTAGTAAGACCCCTAGAGTATATTTATTTTCTCTGCTTTCTTGAAACTGTTGTGGAAGATGTGTATTATGACTATGTTCATTTTGCTAAGCTCTGTTATTTTGTTTCATCTGCACTAACACATTTGTAATCTAATACATTTAATTTACCATTAATGGTATTATCATGCCATAAATAATGCTAAGACGGTTCTAAATAAAAAACAAGCTTTCTAGCTTGCACAGTAATGCTGTATCTAAAATTTTGAGAAAAGGCACTTTATTCTTGTGGAATCAAGAAAGCTCAACTTCCATAAATTTGAATTAACCTTAACAGGAAGGATGCTTGTGTAGTGGTAACTTCAAAGAAACATTTCAGGTTGATCAAAGTGAAGAGTTGGGAGAATGTCAATACTTTTACCTCCCAAAGATTTACCATTTCATTGTATTAATATTTCCCCATATCAATTCTTATCATTTACGTTCTATTCTTTAGATGGAAGGAAAATTTCAAAGATCACCTAAATCCAGTGCTATCAAGCTTCATATCAGATCAGTGTGAAACTACAAATTGCAAATGTTGTCAGTGAAAAAAAAAAATATATATATATATATTTCTGAGCTTTCTCATAAAGAATAACATGTTTTATACAGCTAATACCTTTCCTAAAGGGACCTCCAAATTTTAGTGACTTAAGCATTCTAAGTATTTAATTCTAATTAAGTAGAAATACTTAGAAATAATTTCATGTAATTTTGAGTACAAGCACACAGATATTGCTTTGAAATCTTCCACTTATCTATATTATGTAGCCTAATGTCAGATCCATTGTTGCCAAGCCTGCTTGAGGGCATCAGATAGCTCACTCTGTTCCTCAGCTTGGGAGCTCAGTAGGCAGAAATTCTCACAATGTAAGCCTGTGAGATTCAAGCCAGTTAATCCCTTTCATGTTTTTTTTTTTTTTTTCATTTTTTTCATTTTTTTTTCACTGGGTTCTGTATCTTTTATATTATAGGACATGATAATTTAAATCTAACGGTAATGTACAAAAATAAACTGAAAAACTCAATAGTGATTTGGTTTTGCCTATTTCTGAATACTTGTGTTCTTTGATAAGATCAAGCCCAAAGACCTTATACACAGCATTTCTCAAAGTGCTTTCAAATGCTATTCTACACTTCCAGAAATGAAAAGGCTATGTAAAAATCAGTTTGTATATTGTGTATGAGAATGATGTATTTAGATTCTGTAGAATGCCTCAGAGAAGGAAGGCTTGGTTCAATCCAGAGACTAGGCAAAAATATTTTTTTCCTTTATTATGCAAAGTGGTTAAAACACTGTAAATGAAAATGGGTTTGAACAAACTTAACACTGTCAGTTACCCAAGCAGCATGCCAAAAAGGTCATATCTTTCTGCTGTTATATCTGGTTTCTTCAGTGTTGCAGCTTCCCCTCAGTACATACTGGGAGAGCCAGATCTGCTTGCCTCAGGTTGCTCCTCTGCCTAATGCGGTTAGAAAGGCTTAAGTTGTACCCATCCATAATGACACTCATAGGCTTAGACAAGGACAGACTTTGATTATTCATCTTATTATTATTCTTGCCAAGACAAAGGAGGAACAGATGAGAATGTTCCAAAAATCTTCCATTTTCATGCTCATAGGATTTTTTTTTTTGGAGGGAAACAGCCTCAAAAGTTAGACTGCCTTTGTTATACATTTCATTTTAAAATGTGCTATGGCTTCTTCTGAAAATATGTGGAATGATTTGATGCTCCTTCATACAATGCTTCTTAAGGAATGAATTCTTATTGTAAAGAGAGAAATCCAGAGAGAATAGATACTTTCCCTGCTCTTAGCCAGCCTCCACTTACTCAAATCACATTTGTTCTAATGGAAAACATTATGAAGGGTCAGGAAAAACAAGGAATCAGACTTTAGGCTTAAGACATTTCCGCTGGGTTTTCATTTCTAGACTCCTGCTATTATAAACTAACACATGACGGTATTCTCAAAAATCTCAGGTGTACAGCTTCAGGAAAAATCTTCATAGGGGAAAATTTTTGTTTCCAATTTCCTAAACAGTTTTAGTAATCAAAAACAAACAAAGAAAAACCAAACAGATTAGAGCTGGTAAGTGGTTTACTTAGCCTGGCAACCTAGTGAAAATAACAGCTCCCTGAAAACGAACAGTTTTTTAATTGTATACTAATGAAAATCCATAGGAGATTCATCAAGACATTACATGAGGTTTCAACCAAAGCTTGCTAAAGTCTCATGAACATTTCTTGTCTTTTTAATGGTCAGCATATCATCATCCTGAATTATGGCTTCTCAAAAATGGTCACCCAGAAATGGCTTTTTCTTCATTTCCATTTTTTTAGACTCAGGCATTGCTGCCAGCTTTACGTATGTTTTATCTACAGCGGCCTTGAAGTTCTTTTAAAGAACTTCATTAGCTGATGAACAAGTAGGAAGCAGTCACTATCTGAACTTTTCACTGGGCAAGCTGCAGTCTAGGAACCAACCAAATCTGTGAAAGCTTTTGAACATTTCTTCTACTTAATTGACCAAATCCATCTGGAGGGAGTACATTAAAGGCCACAGAGCATTTGCTTTGGTTTGGGGAGCATTGTAACTGCAAGTCTGCCGTGTGAGGTTTAGTTGACAGGCTTAATTGTCCCCATATTCAGCATTCCTCATTTGTTTGCATTCAGTGCTGTGTCTTTTATGGATGGTAGATTATTTGACATGAATTGGTATTGCAGAAATTATTTCCAAGCTGCTTCTGAAAGACTGCAAATGATTTTTATTGTCTAACACCCACAAGTTTATACTTTCGCATTCTTCTTCCCAATCTTAATGAACCTTGCTTAAAAAGGAAAATTTAAGCATGACTATCTGCTAACTGTAATTTCACACACATTATCTTAAACAAATGGGAGTGTCTTGAGACTTGCACAGTGCAGATGCCAGGGAATATGCAAACGTTCTTTGATTACAGTAAGAGTTTTGGTCACAGATGATGTAATTCTCCCTTATGAGTGTTGCTAATATAGAAAGATAAAAGTGGGGTAGTTTGGCTTCCCCCCCCTACATTCTAAAATTTCAACATTCTGGGAATAACAGTGCTGATCCCCACAGGAACCAATAAGTATCTTTGTAGTATAGTAATAAATGTCAATAATTATTATGCTGCAATAATAGTTTAATTACAGGCTGTGTTAAGCTTGCCTCAGTTTGTATTTATGTTCATATTTATGTTATGTTCATAGTAAAACTTTCAGAATTCCAGGATTTTTCTTCTCTCTTTTTTTTTTTTTTCTTTATTTTTTTGTTAGACAGCCAGTACTAGCCTCTGTCCTGCCTCATGTTTTACACCACACTTTTAGAATTGGATATGTTATTTATAAAATAAACTTCTACAGAGAGGTAAAAGCTGCAGCTAGCACACAGGCTATGTGCATACAAGACAGACTTCTTTGTGCTGTCTTCCATCCTGGACCCCTTCCTTCAAGTTGCATTCATTTAGTTATCCTTCCTTATTTTAGCAATATCTGTAGTTATCTAGTAACTTGTGTTAGTATTGCCTGATGTGATGGAACAAGAAGATATCAGTAAATATGGTATCGTATGGACATCGCCTTTTTCAGCAGACCATTCTGGCATGCTCACCAGTTCTTAATATTTCTTGAACAACTTGCTGTTATTTCCCAAAACTTACTGTTTGAGTTATTACCAGTGGCTTTACTCTGCCTTTTGGCCTGGCTTTGCTTTGCTGGTCTACTTGATTTCATTTCTGCTGCCCTGAGTTCTAGTTATATTAAACATTCAGGATGAATCTTGATGTATACGTAGTAGCTACAGATTTCTGTTCATTTTTTTTATTATTTATTTTTTTTCCTGTTGTTGTGTATGCCAAACACCTGGAAAATGTATCTGAATTTTCTCAATCAGTTCCCACCTTTCAGAAATGAGAGTGTTTGCCAACAAGAGTGGAATTCCTCTCTTTAAAAATTATGTCATTTTAGTGCCAGATTGTGATTTAATGAGGTTGGAGAGTTTTCTAATCTCTGAATAGCTGTGTACTTCATGAACAGTATACATGTTGAATGAATTCATGGTCTTGAAGAATGACATTTGGCTTGCTCCTTGTATATTGTTTTATGTAACTATGGAATGTTTGCTTGTATCAGTGTCAGCTCTTATGTCACTGTTTAGGACCATCTTGCATTCACAGCTCATCCAAAAACAAGGTAGCAGTAGATGAAAACTGCCTTTAGTATCGGATTCCAAATTTTAGAGTATGCATTATTTTAATGGATGGAGAGCTTTCACAGAAAATCTTGGATTTCTTGGGGTCTTCCAGAGAGATGAAGAGCACTGTACTGTATGGATAAAGCTTGTCTCCTGTGCTACAAAACTGCTGTCTGGAATGCATCTGTGTTTTGGTCTGCAAAGTGCTGTCTGCTCACAACACTTTTCTTTGACTTGCCTTTTCACTTTAGGGCAAGTCAGAGAATTCAATAGTGATTTATTTATTTATTTATTTTTCTGGATGACTTTTAATATGACAGATGGGTAGACTAGAAAAATAATTTAACATTTCCATAAATTATTGAATTTCATTTATTTATTCTGACGTCTCTGCTTTCAGTTTTTCTAAGTGCCCATCTAACCATACCAGGTCTTCTCAGTTTCAGCTTGTCAGCATACAGACAGGTACTGGGAAATGCTTAGTAGTTATTTCAGTTTGTTGTTGTGGTTCTGGATTGCTTCATCATTGATCCGTATTTCTATAACAACAAAAATGTCATCCACAACTTTGGTTCCTGTGAGATCCTTATTGTCTGGCTGCAACAACCCATTTTTGGCCACAAATATATCTGACTCTACCAGAACACATTCTTGGCATATGAAGTTGTTAATACATCTGCTCTGAGGAAATTGGGTCTGACTTCCTTGGTTGTTTTTAGTGTGTAGTGGAAATACATTGCAGCTAGACTCCAATTTGCCTTTGATCTAACAGTACCGTTATAGTTGAATAGCTGCAATGCATCTCATGAGGAATCTTGGATTTTCTGAACTCACTCCTGACTTTCACTTTTCTGAAAACCTCTACATCTCCAGTCATGATAGATATTGCTGCTTTTTCATCCTTTAGCTATAACATAGCTCACAAATTGTTTTCAGACCACTCTCAGTGGTAAATTAATCCACCATTACATTTTGGCAAACCTGCAGTGTTGGTTTGGAGATGAATTCACTGGTAATGCCAGAGAAGAGGAGAAAGAATCTCTGCTGTGATATCTGCACTTGAAGACGGCATTGATTTCTTTGAGTTGGAGTTATCTGCTTCTGTAAATCTCATTTAATCAAATGGCAAAGTGAAAGGCAGGAAAGCCAGCTGTAACCTTTTTTGGAGGATTCTTATCTCCTTCCCTTCTGGGACAGTTCAGCCTGGAGAAGAGGAGGCTCAAGGGAGATCTTATTGATATGTATAAATAAGTGAAGGGAGAATGCAATGAAGGTGGAGCCACATTATTTCAAGTGGTGCCCTGTGTCAGGACAAAAGGCAATAGGCACAAACTGGAACAGAGTAGGTTTCCTCTGAACATCAGTAAGCACTTTTTTACAGAACAGGCTACCCAGAAAAAAAGAGGAATCTTCCTCCTTGAAAATTTTCAAAAGCCATCTGGACATAGTCCTGAGTATACTTCTGTGGGTGTTCCTGCTTGCACTAGAGGTTTGGACCAGATGACCTCCAGAAGTCCCCTCCAATCTCAACCATTCTATGATTCTGCTTGAACTCTGTGATCAGCTTATTGTCAAGAAACCTGTGGTTATATAGATCCATATTCATTCTGAAGAGATCACCAAAATTGTTTTCTAGTATACCTATACTAAACTGTGTTTTCTTTTTTGACTTTCATTTATGCTTCTCCCTACTTTCTTCTAGGATGGGCAGAAGTACCTGCTGGTATCTTTGTTCTTACCACTTCAGGATAGCTTCAGCTACCCTTAACTGGGAATATTTTTCTATTGCTAAATGTATTTGATTTCCAGTATTTTTTCACACACACACACCAAAAAATGTTTAGTCTATAACATAGAATCTTTCATGTCTCTGGAGCTTAATAGGAATCCTCTTAACTGCAGTTTGTGCTCCTCCCCTGGCCAGCTGCCAGCCCTAGCACAAAGCTTGGTGACCTTGGTAGTGCTATGGCAGGAAATATGGCAGGGTAGCTTTCCCAGTGCTGAGACTAGGACAGTCAGACTTAATGACTGGTAGACAGAAAATCAATATGAAAATGTGTAAGTTCATTATTAATTTTCAGGAATTAAGTTCTTATGTGATAAAACTCAGGTAGCAATTGTGTGTGGGCATACACAGAAATGAAACTTCCTGAACCCATTTGCCTCTGAAAGGTTATTTTCAACATGTTTTAGTCATAGTAAACCAATATGGAAATTGTGTTATTTATTTATTTATTATATGTTGTTCCAGAGTTGTTTCTATGTCATTAGAGTTCCATAAAATAATCTCATATTAAAATAAAAAAATAAAGTTTTTAAAAAATAAACAAAAAATAAACACTGCTCATGTGACAGAAGTTTGTGCACAATCCCTCAACCTTGAAAGGCTTCTAAATAAGTTTCCAGAATTACCCCAGTTCCCCCATGAAACTGCCATGGAGAAGAGAAAGGATTAGAAATGAAGCATAAGTTTTCTCTGATGGAACATTCATTCAGTGTAGGAGAAGAACAGCATTCACAACTGGCATTTAGATTAACAGTGAGATACATCTAATGATTTTGTGTACTACAATTTTCTCTTTTTTTTTTTTTTTTTTTTTTTTTTTTTTTTTTCCTTTAAAACCTCTAATATATCCCTCCTGAAATTTGTGCAGGGCTGCACTGCTACCATCATCTCCAGGTTCATTATTGAACATGTGAACAGGAAGCATCTTCTGAGTCTGCTATGATTCATCTTGACCTTGATTCTTGTCCCAGTAGCCTCTTCAGGACAGATGCCCTAAATGCAGCTAAAGTAAGCAATGTTAATATTCATGACAACTAATATGTCTGCTATGCTTCCTTCCAAATCATCAATGATTTGAGTTTATTTTATAGTGAGTTTAGAAAATTTAGTTCTTTTGTCTAAGATTCTCAACAACAGTCATACTGAGAAAAATTAACTAGTTGAAAGTGACAGGGAAAATTATGTGACCCCACGTGCAATACTTTTAAGCTGTGTGTTTCGAGTTATAGATTCTATATTCCCTGAAACAGTGACCCTGAAACAGTGACTACAACTTCACAGAATCACAGAATGGTTTGGGTTGGAAGGGACCTCAAATATCATCTAATTACAATGTCCCTGCCATTGGCTGGGACACTCTCCATTAGACCAGGTTGCTCAAAGCCCCATCCAAGCTGGTCTCAAACACTTCTAGGGATGGGACATCTGCAACTTCTCTGGGCAATCTATTCCAGTACCTCACTGTTGTGGTTTAACCCAGCCGGCAGCTAAATACCACACAGCCATTCGCTCACCCTCCCCCCTGGGATGGGGAAAAACCCTGGGATGGGGGAGAGAAATGGGAAAGTGAAGTCTGTGGTTTGAGATAAAGACAGTTTATTAAGATAGGAAATAATAATAATAATAATAGCGTGTACAAAACAAGTGATGCAGAATACAATTGCTCACCACCCACTGACCAATGCCCAGCCCAACCCCAAGCAGCCAGCCCCCCACCCCAGCTAGCCACCCCTATATATTGTTTAGCATGATGTCAGATGGTATGGAATACCCCTTTGGCCACTTTGGGTCAGCTGTCCTGGGTCTGTCCCCTCCCAGCTCTTGCTGCACCCCCAGCCTGCCCGCTGGCAGGACAAAGCTAGAAGATGAAAAGTCCTTGGCTTAGTGTAACCATTGCTCTGCAATAATTAAAACATCAGCATGTTATCAGTACTCTTCTCATCCTAATCCAAAACATAGCACCCTACCATCTACTAGGAGGAAAATTAACTCTGTCCTAACTGAAACCTGGACACTCACCACCCTCATAGTAAATAATTGTCTCCTAATATCTAATCTTCTTTTAGTTTAAAACCATCCCCTCTTGTCCTATCACTACACTCCATAATAAAGACTTAGGTGTGCTCTTCCCAACAAAGCTTGTTACTTTGCTGGGCAGATTAACTCCACCACAACTGCTCTCTCACTCCCCCTCCTTAGAAGAAGAGGGGAAGAAGAAAGTATGCTGGAGAGAAAAAAACAAACAAACAAAAATAACTCATGGGTTAAGATAAGGATAATTTAATAACAGGGAAAAGGAAGAGAAGAAAAAAACAAACAAACAAACAACAACAACAAAACAACAACAACAACAAAAAAAAAATAAAAAACCAAAAAGCAAGTGTTGTGATGAAGCACAGAGAGAGAAAAAAGAAATTGCTCTCTACTTCCCATCAATGAGCAATGTTCGGCCACATCCCAGGAAGCTGAACCTCAATATGCATAGTGATTATGTGGGAGGATGGATGTTTTCATAATGAGTGCCCTCTCTCTCCTTCCCCTTTCCCACCTTTTATTGCTGAGCGTGACAACATATGATATTGAATATCTATTTGGATGGTTTCGGTCAACTTTCCTGGTGATGTCCCCTCTTCATCTCTTGCCCACCCGCAGCCTGCTGGCCCTTGGGAGGTTGGAGGGAGTCCTGATGTGGTGCCAGTATTGCTCAACAATAGAAAAAGCACTAGCATGATACTGATGGTGTTCTAGCTACAGTGCAGAGCGCAGCACCGTATGGGCTGCTGCAGGGAAAATTAAGTCCAGACCCACTACACTACCTCCACCCCTTATTCCGTAACTTTTTTTTTTTTTTTTTTCACACTCAGGTCCCACATATTTTATTATATAGATATTCTCATCACCACTGCTCCCTGTCCTTTAACAGATTTATAGATAGGTACTTTCCATTCTATAGATGTCTCCCAAAAATGTTCATAAGAACTGTTGATAATTTAGACTTCATCTGCCAAAGGGGTCACTCAGAGCAGGTGGAGTTGAATTTCTGGATGCCAGTACCAGCTTATCTTGACTCATTGCTACATTTGCCTGACTCCTCATGAAGTTGGCCTGTCATTGGTTCTGCTATGTCTTCCTATAACACATAACTCAGATTACAGGATCATTATCTCCCAGGGTTAAATATCATTGAGGCATGCACCTGATATCCCCATCCTTTTGCATGACCCACCAGGTATACCCTGGTCCTTGGGTGAAGACATTCCCACGAGTGGGTTTGCCTTTTCCCAAGGCAGGAGCAACCCATACCGCCTTCCCCCATTGACTTCCGTACATGCACTCTGGGGATTTTAACTCCTCCCAAAATGTGTAGGGTTGTTATTTTTTTGAGCAGGACCACGGTGGTTGTCAGACCCTCTCGTGTTAGCTAGCTAAGTGGCTTCTGGTAGATTTATGTTCCAGTATTTCCATGTCCCAGCACTCAATGTTCACAACATGGTCTTTAACAGTCCATTGTACCTTTCAACCTTTCCAGAGGCTTGTGGGTGACATGGGATGTGGTACACCTACTCAATGCCATGCCTCTTGGCCCAGGAGGTGACAAGATTGTTTTGGAAATGACTCCAATTTTCAGACTCAATTCTCTCTGGTGTACCATGATGACACAGCACTTGCCTTTCCAGGCCCAAGATGGTGTTTCAGGTGGTGACATGGTTTACTGGCTATGTTTCTAGCCACCCAGTAGTTGCTTCTACCATGTGAGTATGTAATGTTTACCTTGGTGGGTTTGTGGGAGTGGTCCAATATAGTCAATCTGCTAGGCTTCACCATATTGAAATCCAAGCCATCTCCCCCTGTTCCAGGGAGACTTTACCCTCATGGCTTGATTGCAGCAGTTTTCACACTCATGGGTGATAATTGTGATGGCCTCAATGGTCAGGTCCACACCTCAATAACGAGCTCATCTGTATGTAGCATCCCTCCCCAGATGTCCTGATGTTTCATGGGCCCATCCAGCTACAAACAGCTTACTTACCCTTACGTCCCCAGTCCAGGTCCACCTGAGCTACTTCAGTTTTTAAAGCTCAGTTCACCCCGTCACCGATCTTCAGTGGTGCAACTCTTGAACATGTGAGCATCTACATGATGTACCTTTATATAAAGGTTTTCTACCCAGGCAGCAATATCTTGCCACAGTGTAGCAGCCCAGATAGGCAATGCTGCCAGTTGCTCTGTTTCCATTGCTGCAGCCACCCCCACAGAGCATTTGCCACCATCCATGAGTCAGTGCAGAGATAGAGTACTGGTCATTTTTCTCTTTCAGCAATTTTTAGAGCCAGTTGAAAGGCTTTCACTTCTGCATACTAACTCAACTCACCTTCCATGGCCTCCACAACTCAGCCTTTGAGACTCCATGCAGAAGCTTTCCACTTCTGATGGCTCCCTACCACACAACAGGATCTGTCAGTGAAAAACACATATTGTTTTCTGTCTTCTGTCAACTCACTATATTATGGCATCCCCTCGGCATGAGTTACCTCTTCTGTCAGTACTCTGAAATCTCTGCCTTCTGGCCAGTCCATGATCTCTTCCAGGATTCCTGTGAGGTTGGGTTTCCTCATCTGAGCCTGCTGTGTAATTAATACTACCCACATACTCCATGTAGCATCAGTTGCATGGTGTGTAGTGAGGATTTTCCATTTGAACATCCAATGTAACACAGGTAACCATGATGCCAAGAGGAGCTGTGATTCTGTACCAACAACTTCTGAGGCAGCTCAAATCCCCTCATACACTGGTAGTGTCTCCTTTTCAGTTGGGGTGTAATGGGCTTCTGATCCTTGATAGTCCTGGCTCCAGAACCCTAGAGGTTGACCTCAAGTTTCTCCTGGGGTTTTCTGCCAGAGGCTCCAGGTAAGGCCATGCTCCCCAGCGGAAGTGTAGAGTATGTTTTGCACAGCTGGTCTGGTACAGACAGGCCCAAGGCTACTGCACCAGCCATTTCTTGTCTGATCTGTTCAAAGGCCAGTTGTTGCTTGGGGCCCCACTTGAAATAGCTCCTCTTTCGAGTCACCACCAAGCTATGAAATAATTATTTCATGATTTCTTATTGTATTTTGATGAATAAATATTTGTATCCTTCTTGCAAAGTGGGACAGTCACAACAGGAAGGACAGATGGAGAGTCCTGCAATGCAGGTCACACAGATGCTTATGAGGTTATTCCCTGGAATGAGGTTTCATTCTTTTGACATGACTGATTTGCACACATTCCTGATAAGTGTCATAGCCTCTAAATTCATGGATTAAGTAGGGATGGAGTGTAATAAGCACTACTGCCAAGGCTACTTTTTCCAGCTAAATTTTCTGATGATTTCTGCCAAGCTGGGAGAGGCAGTGACATGAATAAATGAAGACCTTTTTCTATCCCATCCACACTTAGGCAGAAGACTAAGACTGAGTAGGTCAGTGCTGTTAGTAGAGTTCAGTTGCAGGACATAAAAAATTCTTTGGGAATTTTTAAATGAATATGTAACTATCACCAAAATTAGGCAGGGAGTTTGAGCATGCCCCTGATGTCAACAGTCACTGATATGATTATTTCTTTCCATAATGTGATTTCTTGAGTAACAACATAAATATAATACATGTCAGTGTGACAATTCTTCAGTATTTATTACATTCTGAAATCCCAGGAATAAAGGAATACAAGATAAAAGGAATTAAATACAAGATTAAAGAAACAAATGCAGGATTATTATTTGTTTGCAAGAATATTTCTATATGTAGTATTGAGGTACTATTTCTTTTTTTTTTTTTTTTTTTTTTTTTTTTGCAGTGTTTTAGACAAATAAATGTATATATTATGGGAGAATGGACTGGAAATTGAGACTTTGGTAGATGTCCTAAACTTACTTGATTAGTGAATATCTCCCTTTGAGATATTATACCTAACTTTTAACATTCTGCTAATCATCCTTCCTGAGAGAATTTTAGGAAAAAGGGTTAAATCTAAGTTCAATTTTTAGTTCATATTCACTTTAGGAGAGGTATCTTCTATTTGTATTTACTTTTCCATTAGACACCTCACATTTCATCAGTATATTACTATAAAGGAAAGAAAAAAAAAACAACAACAACAAAAAAAGGAAAATAAAGAATGTAGAGAACAAATTGTGTCTTTGAATGCAAAAGAAAAACATTTGGCTTTTCACTCTGTTTAACAGTCATGAGTTTTTACTAACATTGTTGAAGCTTTAGAAATTTTCCTTATGGAGTGAGACTATTATATTTTTAGACTGACAATCAGTCAATGTCCTGATGGCTTGTGTTCTAATTGCTTCTGTGACACTGTATGACATCTCATACAGATTAATCTCAAAACACTCATATAGTGATGTTGGATCTCTGACAAACATCAGTCCACAGTTGCATCTGTAGCTTTGGCAAAACAAAAAACAAGCAGCAAACAAATAAAAAACCGAATCTATCACTACCACCAAAACAAACAAAAAAACAGCAACAATAAAATAAACAAATCTAAAACAACATGATGAAATGTCCTTAATTTCAGCTGTTATTTTTATTTGGAGAAATATTTGTGATATCTTTCAGCTGTGTGTGTCTAAATACACTTTTGTGTATATGTGCAATGTTTGAGTAACACCATTCCATTTCCCTGGTAAAACAATGCTAGATACACATCTCTTCTAATTATTTATATTGCCTTGAGTCAATTTAGAGATTATTCTAAAATTTTATATATAACTGAACACATTGTGATGTGAAACTTTATACTGTAAATTGAATGTACAGGAGCTGTATGTTAAACAAGATGCCAACTAGTCAAATATCCTAATATGTATATATATTTCCTTCAAATCTCCCAAGGCACCCAATTCTTTTTCTCTGCACAACTGTTGCAGATTTTATTAATAGTAATTATAATACCCAATATAATATTATTAATTCTAATTTTATTTTCTATTAGTGTTTTTCTATTAGGGAAGCAAAAGCCTCATTATATTTCAGCACTGGTTTGACAAAACTGAAACAATATTTTTGATTGAAAGTTACTAATACAGTAAAAAAAGTTGATAGCATAATGAGAAGTAAAAAAAAATGTATAAAGAATGGTATAAGAATATGTCATTATTTAGTAGGCACAATAAGAGTATGTTCCTGAAATAAACTCTTAGATGAGCCATATTAAATAAGCTCTTAGATGAGTCACCTGTTCCTTTGAAATACACCTACACCTCTGGTGACTAAAAGAGTAATTCAGAATTAAAGCTTTTTAGTAACTAAAACAGCAAATTAAAAAAATATAGCATAAATTCCTAAAAAGTAAAATTGTGCAAATATTCAGACTTTTTTATGAACTGGACCGTAGTAAGAACTTCTAACTGACTGTTAAACTGAAGATTATTGACAGACACCAACAATAACTTGATATAATATAGGCCTCATAAGGATACTACTCTGTATTTGGAAGTTTAGTGTGATCATCTGTACTAGGAATTTCATATCACAGATGCTTTTGAAAAACAAAACAAAAGAAAACAAAACAAAAAAACACACCTGTGCTAGATTTACTTAAAGTAAGACAAAGATAACAGAGATTTAAAAGAAAAAAAATATAAAGACATTTAAATATTCCCAAGAAATAATTATTGAATAAGTTTTCAGGCACATTCCAGAAACATGTGGAATGATTAGCTGCATGACTTCATGTGAATATGTCTCAGTTAAGTTTTAAAGTCTTAATCCTTAACCTGATTTAAGAATATGTTGTTACTTACAACTGATATAGAAAAAGTCCTGAAGGAGAAGATGATGTGGGAAGGACAATATAGAAAACAACCTTTCTGTAGAATAATGATCTGAGATTTAATGGACAAACAAACATTCTACATTGTTCAATAGTGATAATGCAAAATTACAAGGGAAGAAGAAATTGTCCAATATTTCTTTGTAGATGTGAATTTGCATTCTGGCAGCTGTTCAGCATTATATATTTCTGACATCTAATATGATAGGCTTACAGAAAACAAAGCACTGGCAAAGCCTAGCAAGTATTATAAGAAATGTATAATACTAGAAATGGAAAAGAGACAATCTTCCTATTCATGAAGACTAAAATCAAGATTCTATGCCCTACCATATAACATATATCAATTTAAATCAATGAGCATTCCACGTGACATTGACCTTTACTATCATATTTGTCTTGTTACTGTTAAAAGGAATTGTCTAATTGTCTAATATTTCCTTGTTCATTTGCATTTTGGCAGCTGGCCTTCAGTGAAAAGTTTGGTGTTCTTCCTTTAGATATGACTTTGACATTTATTCTTAGCAAGGTAGTGTTATAATGTATTTCATTTTCTAGAGTATCCTTACAAAAAGAAAGACAAAGTGGGCACAGAAGTGATCTGACCTTTCAAATAATAATAACAATAATAATAATAATAATAATAATTCAACTGCTTGTTGCTCTATTAAACTGTTTTTCATGTTTCAAAACAAGAATTCCAAGAGCTAATTATCACATCTACTTTCAAAGCAGAGTTCACTGAAAACCTTCAAAAACTTTTCACGTTTTTGAATAATATAAAAATAAGGAAGGATACATATGACAATGAAAAAGAGTGTTGAATATTTAAATCTGAATTTACATGTTAGCTCTTCTACACATTTACTTCTGGATAATTTTTATCATAGATGGATGTAGAAAAGAGATTATTTTGAATATAGTTTCATCAATAATGTACCCATTTGTTTTATGTAAATACATCAACATTCTACTTATTTAGACCTTAAATTTAGCTTTATTTTCATGAAGATGTCCTAGTTTTCAAACATTGTGTAAATTACGTATTTTTGCATATCTACTCTAACTGTTTTCTTATATCTGTCCAAATGTAATATTAAAAAAAAATAAAATCAAACCAAAATGACAGAAAGAACAAAATGAGAGTTTTACATGCCTATGTGGAAACCTTGCAGGTACATTCTGGATGGTCTTGTGTTCTGTACTGGGTCCATACTACAGTGGGTCTCATTTCATTAAAGAGGTGAACAACACACATTTTATTATTCAGTAAAAATTATGTTACTGTTATTGTATAAATGATGAATGTTTTTGACACAACTTATATTTGATTTTAAATGCATTTTATCACTGAGTGTTGATATGTAAGTATTTATGGAAAATGCCATAGAACATTAAACAAAACTTTTGCTATAAAAGTTATAAATACTGGCTCCAGATAATATTAGGTGACCTATATTAACATTCCAGTTCCTCAAGAAGAATTCTGTGAATAAAACACAAGTAGGCTATCTTCTGGGAAATGCAGGAAGGGAATCCTTGCACTTTTCTTTATTCACCTTGTCTACACTAGTTGTTCAGGCTCTTGCTGTTGTCAATATGGAAAGATTTCCTGTGGTAGTTCATTGTTCAATGATGTTCAACTTGAACATCAACTTGAACAACATTCATCGTACCTATAGACACCTGCAGTGTTTCAATCTGAAATTAGTCAGTGTAAAGCCATCTTTTTATGTCAATGGAGGGTAACAGATTTTGTTTCCATACAGAGGAAGAGATGCTGATTTGCTGTTTTCAGCACTTACCCAGAAATTTACATGTGCTGAACCATTCTTAACCCTGTGGTATCCTTATTTCCCCAGCTGCATATATGTTTGGCAGTCCATTTTCCCTGGCACCTCAATTTTGATATTGATGAATTCATCACTGTGGGTTCTGATCTGTTTTCCTTTGCTTATGAGAGTCCCAGGGCAGGAATGAATGTTTTCAAACACAGCTCTGGACATTGCCATGTAGATGTCTACATATGAGTGTAGGTTTCATTTTAGTCAATGCACATAAGGATCTAAAAGGATAATTGTTCTGCTATGTAGTGAGACTTAACTAAGACAATACATGCCTTTAAAGTGCCCATGTCTCCCCACTGAGTATAAATAGAGTCTGGGCACTTAGCTCAGATCTGGTAGGAACAACAGCGGAGTTACTAGTCAGTTTAATTTTTCTGAGATTTTCAATATTTTATTCAAATTACAGTCCCTACATCCTAGTGAGCCAAATTTTGTGTTAGGTGTTATTTTTGATTTTTGTTGTTGTTTGTTTGTTTTGGTTTTGTTCTAATTCATGTTATTTTTTTGCTTTATTTATCCTAAAGAAAAAGTGAAACATGGCAGTCAATAGACTGATGAAAAAAAAAAAAAAAAGGAACAGATAAGCCCCACAGGTTTCCTCTTGACAACACATAATGGTCATGTGCAGTGGCCATACCAAGTGAATTTGGGTCTATGCTGGAACCAGATATACAGTAACATATAGAGATTTTATTTATATATATATATATATTAAAACACAATTTCAAAATTTTATCTTTTACAAACAGAGAAATAAACTATTTAAAAATATTTAAACATTTGATTATTGCCTTGGAGAGGCACTTGGAGAAGGAGAGAGTTCTGACAAAATTAGTTTATATGTGCCTTATTTTTAGTTAAGAAAAATACTATATTTTTATTCATGCTTATAATTTGAAATGCAAGGAGCACTTCTGATTTCTAGAAATTCATAGCTTAAGAAATAAGACCTTAGAAAATAAATCCTATTCCTACATGAAGGATTCAGACAGGAAGAGTCTTCTTCTTTAGAAATAAGGGTAAACCTCTCACATACAAGTAGCTCAAACCTACAAGAAGCATTTAAAATGAAATAGCTCATCTTTACCCTATGCAGGACAAATTAATGTTGCAAAATCCATCTTTTCAGGGTTTTATTAACCCTTCTTATTAGTTTCCCCTGTACTTGCTCTATATACGTAAAAGAATGACAGCATATGATACTATCTATGTAGCTAAGGGTTAAGAATATTTTTTTTTGTTTTGTTTTTTGAAGACATAGTTGATGTAGCTGATATATAATGTGTTCTGCACTTTGTGGGTGTTATTCAGAAACACAAAAGGTGTTATTCATAATTCCTCTTATACTGGAAAATGTGTGCTCACTAACTTAGCTTCAAATGCTGTTAAAAGAAAATCTGCAGACGGAGCAAAAGGGCAAAAGGGTGACATCTGGCATAGCAGACTTTCTAAGATGATTTTGGCACATAGCCTGCATTAAACAGTAGACACTGAGAAAAAAAAAAAAAAAAAAAAAAAAAGGAATCAAAAGGAAAGTGAATACAATGAAAATTTTATTTTGAATCTTTAACAATCAATCAAAACTAGTCAAAATGCTTTGGTTTATTATCTATTTTATCTTCCACTGGGCAATCTTTTGATCTCTAAATGACCCCAAAATGGGTCTGAGGTGTGACATTTTGTCTTTCTGATTACATCTAACTACTGCAGCATTTCCTAATCTCTATATACGTGATTTCACTTTTTCAGTTTTCACCTGAATGAATGATATACAAAACCATCCTCATCATTACCAGACCCCATGCACTTCATTTTTCAGAATAACTGAAAGATGAAATGCATGACATGCTGTTTGAAGTGTTGCCAAATGCATTTTATACTTTAAACAAACTGTGCCATGGAAACTATGATATGTACGTCCTTGGAGGAAAAGAGTACGTGTTCCATCTACACAGGGAAAGAAAAAGAAAACGGTGGATGTTATAATTATTAAACCTGCTTAGTCAGGGACAGTTTCAGAGCCAATGTTTGAGCTGAAAACTAGAATTACTGATCTCATCAGCTGTTTTCTTTCATTGAGTTAGTTGCTGCTCTTTTGTTTGTTTGTTAGTTTCAGGTATAGCTAAGAGAGTGGAAAGGCGGGTATTAATTTTGACTAATCAATATCTCATTGTTTTATGTATTTGAGGAACTAATTCTCCTGGATCTCAGTTACTGATTCTTTCTGTCTTGACAGAAATATGTACCTTTGATGCCTTTGAAAACACATACAAGAGTCTGAGAGGCGATTTCTGTGTTGCTGATGAGAAGCCATGCTGCTAAATTGCTTAGAGTAATGTGTGTTTGCATATATATGTGTATGTTCTAGTTTGAAATCATAGTGCCAGCCTCTTCATTGAGCTTTCTGTTCCTGTTAGCTTAAGTGGATATGGAAGTGTAAAATTTCACCTTGGATTGTATAGACAACCTCATTATTTTTCAAAATTTTTATTCAAAAAATTTAGGTGTATTCCTGCATTATTTGGATCTTGACTTCCTTGATTTCACTTGTCTTTGTGTAGTACTATCTGGTAAGTAAGTTTTTTTCCTGGCTTTGTGTTTCTTTCTTTCTTTCTTTCTTTCTTTCTTTCTTTCTTTCTTTCTTT
>NC_048893.1:29102246-29129715 GCF_011077185.1 Oxyura jamaicensis
TTTCTTTCTTTCTTTCTTTCTTTCTTTCTTTCTTTCTTTCTTTCTTTCTTTATTAATGTTTGCCTCACTATTTGGGCTCCTCAGCTTTGACAGACACACATATAAACACACACAAAATAGATTAAGCTATAGATCAAGCACCTGGGGAGTGAACACTTGTTCTATAGTACCTGCTAGTCTAGGAATTTAGGTAGATGCTATGAAAGTGGCATTTGTAGGTCAGGGGATTTTATACTGTTGCTTACTGAGTATTAGATGAAAAAGTCTGATTCTGAACTCCTTCAGTAGATTTAAATTAGGTTCAATTAATGTAACACAAGGCATGCAGTATCCCAAAATAGAGCTGTGGAAGCAATGTATTTGGAAGCAAACAAACAAGCAAACAGACTTGGTACTTGCCTTTTTCAGAGGCTGTAAAGAAACTTGAAAAAGCAAGTTCACTTCTACAGCTCTATGATGCTCTCATATAAGCACAGAGGTCTGAGGTATGTCATAGACCAAATTTCTTTAGTCAGCTTTTGGTGGTGGAAGATATATTTTACACTTCCACGTATCACCATCAAGAGCTGTATCTTATAAAACACAAAGGGAAACATTATAGATTGAACTCTTGCAGTGCACCATTACTCTAAGGAAACAATGAAAATGAAGTTTGGTTGCTGTTGAAATACATGTGGAAGTCTCAGCTTAGTTTCCAATGGCCTTTCATCCAATATCAACAAAAATTTGGGGGTGGGGGTGGGGAGGTGAGTTTGGGGAGAAGGAGTCAGAAGGATTCTCATTATGAAAGCATTTGTCTTCAGGAGCATCTGCTACACATATTGAGTCCCTGCTTCTCAAGAAGTAGCAGAACATCACTTGCTACTTGGAAGTAGAGAGTAATTATTTTCTCTTTCTACTTCCATACAATCTTTGCTTTTTCTCTCAATAAACTACTCTGAGTTTTTTTTTTTTTTTTTTTTTTTTCCTCCTCCATCTCATTTCCCACCCTCCTACCCTCTGCTTCCCCCATCCTGGTGAGTAGGAGTGGAGGAAGAGGATCTGTGTGGTACTTAGCTTCCTGTCAGTGTTAAACCACAATGATTTTACAGCAACTTTAACCAGTACTGTTAATTCTTCATTGTAATGGTTAACAGAATACCCTGAGCTGAGGAAAAACTAAAGAAAATTAACATTTGCAAAAGAAATTGTTGTTAGCATCTATTCTTGTAGGTAAGAAAGTATCTAGAAATCCTTTCCTTCACGAGAGTAAAGATGTCTAATAGAATGTTCCATGTTTTTTTTATTTGTATTTAATTATTTTGATATATATTTACTGTGTCGGAAAAATAAGTTATCACATCAGTTTGTAGCCATGTTTGTATGGAGTTCTAGATACACAGAAAAGTGAAAAACTGGCTGAGAGTTAATTCAGTTTCTTCCTTCACTGAATTATAAGTGCCCAATAAGCTAGTCCTGAGAAAGTTACAAAGAATAGACTTCTTGAAATTGCATCAAATTATTTAAAATTGGGTTAGGGCCTGATTTTTATCTTCTTCCTGCCATCCCACAAGTAAAGCATACACTAATATGGAAGAAATTCCTTAGTATAACTGTATTTAATTTGAGTTATTAAAAATAATACTTGGTATAAATTGCTATAAATTAGTAGTGAAATATAAGTGCTGAAAATGAAAGGAGTTTGAGGCATGTAAAACTCCTCTACAAACATGAAAGAAGGAAATATGTCAGGAATGCAGAATGCATTTTTTACAGTCTTTCTCTCTACCCTTTGGTGTTCATAAGGCCATCCATATGTTGTCAACCTTGCATCCACTTTTTTTTTCAAGAATGATATTTGACTGAGGGAAATTACACACTTATAGCACACTAGTAGTTGGGGTGTTAAAATAAAATAATCATTTGAAAATTCTGCAGCTTTATTATGCTATAAGCTGTGCTATATTTTGACCATGTGCCCAATTTTGGCCATGGGACATGCTTTAAGGGTGAAAAGATGTTGGCAAATATTGTTAGTTCGACTTCAGACAACTTCAGTGCCAACAACAGAATTTGCTGTTCTCTAGGAAAAAAAAAAAAAAAAAAAAAAAAAGCCATGCGTAAGAATTATGTGGTCTACAAGGCTATGGATAAGCACAAATGTCAGTATGCACTACTGTTTCCACAGAAATATGAGTTAAAGGTATAATGTATTAGTTTCACCTTGGATGACATCTCATGTTACTTCCATTTATTTATGTATTTATTTTTATTCAGTTTATAGTGGGAGAGAAAATCTCATATCCAATTAATCAGTCCAAATACTCCAGAACTTGAGCTATGTCTCTGTTAGATAGTGATCTACTTCATCTGACTTGATCCATATATTGAATTGGTTGGTGCTGTGACCCATCTACTCCATATTTTACTTTGGAGTTGTACTTCATTTTAGATTAGGATTAGTGTCATGAACTGAACATCCCCACTGTGTGTACAGTGTGTAGGTAACCAGTTGCTATTTTGGACACATGCTTCAAAAAAACGTTTGAAAGAATTTGATGTACTCCTGAAGCAGAATTTCCAGATTCATATCCACTGAAAATGAATCTAGTGCACACACTCTAGTATTGTCCTACAAAATTAATCAATTCATAGCTGGTGAATAGAGGCTTTATTCCCAAGCAACACTAGTGCTTCAGAATAGAAACGAGCACCCAGACATAACACTTGTTGCATTAAAAATATACCACAGAATCAGATGGCTATTTAAGAATATGTAAACCATAATTTATTTTTCCATAAACTGACACATAGAAGTAGCAAACAACAAATCGAATTTTAATGAGGGTGGAGACTGTAAACAAAACTCTCTTTAGGATTGAATCAAAGTGGAATTATTTTTATTCAATGCAAATTACTCTTAAATATGTGTTAATGTAAAAAATATGTCAAAGTCCTCATCTAATTATCTACATTTATTAACTATTTTTTTTTAATTTATGTTTTATTTTTCCAAAATTACCGAGTACCAGTTATTCTGTTGTCTCAGTGAGATGACAGTTATGTGAAACCTATGAAGGTAAAAGAGAGTCAAATTTTATATTTAAAATAAAGATTAGGATCATATAGTACCAACTTATAACAATACATGGAAATCTCAAATTTTATATAAAACCATCAGTCTGCTATTGAGTTCTTTTTTTTTTTTTTTTTTTTCCTCTCATTTGAAATAAGCTTTATTTTCATATTTGTAAATGATTTAATAACTTTAACCTGAACCTAAAATGGTACAAGGCATCTTCCTGAATATGACAGAGGGATAAATAGCAGGTTCCAGAGACTAGAACTCAGCTCTGGAGTTGGTACTTCTCCTTGTCTAGGAAAGTTTCCTGCTTTACATTTACGTGTCAGAGACTGTTTCAATTTAAAGTGTTATAGAAGCTACATGATTTCTTTCTCCAAACTGGGCTTAAGAGATCAGTTTGTGCTAAAGTTGGAAACTGGACCAAAACATGTAGAGGTTTGATTGCAGTCTGTAAATAAGGAGATGTTAACTTGATTAACTTTGGAAGGTTTTTTTTTTTTTTTTTCTTTTTTTTTTTTCTTCTTTGTTATTCTCATCTAATTAAGGTAATTGTAGTTAATTGAAAAGGCATGATTGGTTTAATTGGATCTGAAGATGCAACAAGAAAATCACTAATGATGAAGATGGAATTGATTCAATAGTAACTGCTCCAAACAAAAATGAGGTCGGAACATTACGGATCTCTTTAGGGAAAAACATACAGGAAAACAGTCATTTTTGCATCACGCTATCTATGAACAGCTGCAGGACTGTTGTAAGGAAAATAAGTAGAAAAAGTGTCAATCTGATACATTTATACAGCTTTGATGTCTTCTGTAATGGCCTTCATCTCTCTAATTGTATTGCAAACTGCTTTGGTTTACAAGAGATAGTGGAGATGGAAAGTTTATAATGTTTAGGGAAGTGGACTGCACCCATCATTGAGCTCTATGATCAGAGCATACTGGGAGAAAGTTCAGACCACGTTAAAATTCACTGGATTTTTAGATAACGTGTTCTCTTTATTAGTTCTGTTCCCCTTTTAATAAATATGTATCTAAAGAACAGAGGAAATTTGCTGGTGCTATCCTAAAAGGAATTAAGCAGTAGGGCCTCATTATTTGGTACCCACAGAAATCAAGTCAATACTGCTCCAATGGGAGTCATGGAATAAGGCTTTGAAGCTTTTGTAGAGAAGCAGCAATATGCTCAGCATAATTATTACTCAGAATAGTTGGACAGGAGTCATATTGTGAGATAAACATTTTAGCAATTTGACTCTGAACATATATGGCTTTTCTGAAGAGTCAGTTTTATGGTTAATGATCTACAATTTGTTTTGGAAAGATATAAAAAAAGAAAAGTAAAAATGCAGAATGTTAGTGACTGTCCACTCCAAATAGTATTGCAAACAGGGTTTAGTTTGCATAAACTTTTGCAGAGATACAATTAAGAATGAGCCTAACCACCGAAAGATTTTATTAAAAACTTCATTTTTTTTTTTTTTAATGAAATCATTCAGCACAAGGGATGCCAACAAAGATACTTTTTATTTGACAGGAGACTAAGTTTGTTCTTTGTAAAGTAGACTGAACCAAAAAGTAACATAAGACATAATCGTATAAAAATTATAAATAAAATATTTCAGAAATGTTATAATCAGACTGAAAGGCATAGCTTAAAAATAAAGAGGAATACATTCAATCTTAATTGAAAGAAAGGTAGTTTGAAATACTTGGAGAAATAATAAAGACACATTGCAATTAGAACCATGCAAAGAATGTAGAAATGGACAGAAATGGCTGACCATACTGGGTAGAGCATTACCACTGTAAAGTGATGCAGTTTCTTTAACTCAGCAGAGTAATAACATATACATCAGGCTGAGCAATAATTCCTAAGATAAGAATGTTTTCTCTTCTTACCAACTTGGAAATTGCACCTGTTCTTGAAAAGTCCCTTACATGAATGAGAAAAACATTTTTCTGAGGAGGGCTTGTTTTCTGTGATGTACCTCATGTAGCTTCGCTACTGTGAAGCTGACATGGTTCATGTCCATCAAATGTGGACCTTCCCATGCAGCAGTTTCATGGACTGTTTACTGGGTTATCTTGAATCAGGCTGTATTCCTCGCACATATAAATATGTTCCCAATGCACTTCTAAATGCAGGTGAAACAAATCAGGCTACTGTACAGTTTGGAAATGGCCCATTTTTGTTTCTTTGAATCAGTGAATCAAACATCCTGGAACTCTGTCAAAAATTATTTGGTCTCTTTCCAGTGTTCATTGGAAGGGCTGTGGTGCAAAGGTTGCTTGGTTGATTTTCCCCCACACTTGTATAATTTTCATTTTGCAGGAAGAGGGAAGTGGAGGATGATGGAAGAATGGGATTCAAAATAGGCATCTTTTAGAAGAAAAATGATTTAGAGAAAGATGAAAATTTGGAATCAATACTTTCACTAAAAAATAGCTGTCACAGCTAATGGAGAATAGCAAGAAGCTTAAAATACAATGGAGAGCAAATTCCATCATCATCAACAACAAAATAAAATCTGTGTTAAACTGGATGTCTTTTATAATATGTTCACACTCGCACAGATGTATCTCATGAAGGAGCTAGCTTATTGTCATTAGGAAGGATATCAGAAGCAAAACCAGCAAGGAGTGCTGCAAATCACTTGCATAGGTGCAGAGAAAACTCATAAGATACAGATTTTGCTTTCCCTGGAAGGCACTCCTTTCCCATGAAGCAGTGCCTTCCATTGTAAAGATATATATCCTTTTATTAAGCATGGTTTATCTGCTAGCATTTTCTTCTGTAAAATACCAGCTTCCTACATTCCTATCTGAAATATTTAGTAAATCCCCACGTAAAAATATGTGACCGATTATGCCCCATCTTTCATACACATATATTAAAGATTTGGCAGGAGATTACTCAGGTTCAGTGACTTGAACAGGAGGTCTGCAAAGAAGTCTGCAATTGAATCCGTAAAATATAAGTTTCCATATTTAGGGCATCATGTCAAGCAACCTCACCAAAGAAGTGAAGCTCAAAATAAGACAAAAATAAAATAAAATAAAATAAAATAAAATAAAATAAAATAAAAATGCTCAGCATGCTATAGAACATGGTAATTTGTCTGAGATTCATGTTTACCACTTTCTTTTTTTCCCTGATAAAATTCTTACATCAAAATTAGAAAAAATGAATTGAGGAGAGGGGAGGAAATGTGCTAAGTTGAAAGAAAGTGCCTGAACTTCAGTATGATGTTTTATGACACTGCATCGACACTTTGTACTTACAGATCCAATCTGATCTTCTACACCCTAAGATTCTCATCTGTTGCTACAATTGCTAAATATCCTGAAAAGTATTATATTTCCTGTATGGCTAAATCACGGGCCTTTGTCCAGCATGAGAAATGATCAAAGAAGTGTTACTGTCCATTGCTGATGAATCATATGCATGCTTTTTTTTTCAATCACTGCATGCACAGAGCAATTTGACATTTTATATGTGGCTGTTTTGATTGGAGCTACTGAAAATATTGTGTAGTATCCCTGTGTAATGTAGTGGTTTGGGCAAACGCTAACCTCAAGAAAATATCCAGATATCTCTACACCTTTGATTAATTATGTCAATGTACGTATAAATAATACAGTACTGGAATGCAAAATTTTACCTGTTTTTGATTTCAATAACATCTAAAGTGTTTTTTTGTTTTGTTTTGTTTTGATTCAGTAACAAAATTCGTTCATGACAGTTGAGCTTTGCAAAACTAACCTGCCTCATCCTTTAATAGAAAAATGTTGTTTTTTATTAGAACACCTAATTAGAACACCTAATTTAGAACACCTAATATGTGTTTTCACCTATTTTAGGTGAAACCATTCTATTACAGAGCTAGATTTTACAATGGCAGCTCTTATTTGAAAAATGATGATAAGAAAAGAACAAGTGGAGAAAAACACTGTGTTCTATTATTGTGAAAAAAATACATATTTTTTCATGGTTAACTATTGAAAGTAAAACATGACTAAAATTTTGAGAGTCCATTTAATACTAAATCATAATGTATAATAAATAGATTTTTTTTTCCTTAAAATCCTACTATAAAAATATATAGCAGCACACCATTTCTAGAAGTAATTAGATTTTTATTATGATCCTATAACTCCTTGCCTGAATATGAAGTTCATGGACTGTGCACTCATTTTTGAATTACAAAGTTGTACAGATACTTCTTGCAATACCAAAATACTTTGTATGACTATTCCTGAACACGTCTCCAAACTGAATCTGCCAGTACATCTGGATTTCTCAGTCCCAATAACTTGATGTTGAACAAATCAAGAGTGTCACTTTTCTTAAAGGTACAGAAAATACCTCCTGAACTTCTCTTTCAACTTGGAATTTGTTGACAACAATGTACTTTACAAATGGAGTGTGACATGATACATTGACTTTTTTTTTTTTTTTTTTCCACAAAATAAAATTACTTTTTCACAGATGGCAATTAATACCTAATAACTATATGCAAGCCATTGTAATGCTGCAACACTATATATTAACACCATGATAAAAATAGTCCATCATGTTGTCACAAAGCAACAAGAAATGTAATTAATATTACAATTTTTCCCTTTTTTTGGGAGTGTAAACCTTTCTTCTAAGGCTTAAAAATTGTGTGACTGTTTAAAAATTTGTGGTGACAAAGATTTTGCTGGCATTTACTCACAACCGTGTTACTCACAGTGATAACTCTTTCTGTTTTCTGTGGAAAACACAGGTCACTAGCTACTTGACAAAGAAGGCCCTCAAACTTAAGGGCCTAGCTGGGTCAAACTCTTTGGCCGTTATTGGTGATGTTTTAACTGTATTAGCTGTAGTGTTTGTCTCCCATGGTAAACTGACCTGGAAAATTTTTGGTTCACTACTATTTATCAAAAATGCTAAAGTGTACTGAAAATTTATAAATTTGTAAATTTCTGGGCCATAAAAATTAAAAGCACATAGGTTTGGTTTAACAGTTCTCTTGCTTCTGACTGGAACTATTTTGCATAATGACTAATAGTAGGAACAGAAGGATCATTGCCAGAGATCCATCCTAACACTTAACTTTTTACTCTGTGAAGGAAGTGGAAACAGCATAACCTGTATATTTGTTTTGTAATCATGAATATAGAATCAAACAAATCCTGGTTTTCATGAATGAATGAAAACAAGGAGAAGCTTGGGATGCCACATCCCTGGAGGTGTTCAAGACCAGATTAGATGAGGCCCTAGGCAACCTGATCTAGAGGGTGGTATCCGTGCCCATGGCAGGGGGGGTAGAACTAGATGATTTTTAGGGTCACTTTCAACCCAAGACATTCTATGATTCAAAATTTTCATAGAAGTGGCTATATTTTATCCACTGCTTTTCTTAATAATGTCCAAACACAAGCTACTTTTAAAAGACATATCCATGACAAGGTAATAAAAATAAATAAATAAACAGATAAATAAATAAATAAAAGAAGCCAAAATATCCATATACATTGGCCTAAACCATGCGTTTGTCTTCCCAAATCCCCTAGAATAAATCTCTTCCCTTAAAGAGAAGCAAGAATTGATAAACTAATGCATTGTGCATGGAGCATGTTCCCTACTAGTATCCCTTGGATAATCCTTAGAGGAAGGCCTGATTGAATTTCTTTACTGTTTAGAGTGGTGGCAGCATGATCTAGATATGTAAGTAAGTGCATATGGTACTGTGATTTAACCCCAGCAGGCAGCTAAGCACCGCACAGCCACTTGTTCTGTCTCCCTGATGGATGGGGGAGAGAATCGGAAAGGTAAAAGTGCAAGAACTAAAGGGCTGAAATAAAGACAGTTTATTAGGTAAAGCAAAGCCATGTGTGCAAGCAAAGCAAAATAAGGAATTAATTGGCTAATTCCCATTTGCAGGAATGGTTTGCATAATGGTTTGCATAATGGTTTGCATAATGGTTTATTGGGAAGACAAATACCATCACTATGAATGTCCCCCACTTACTCCTTATTTATCCCAGCTTTTATTGCTGAGCATGCCATGATATGGTTTGGGTTATCCCTTTTGGTCACCTGTCCTGCCTGTGTCACCTGCAAGCTTCTTATGCAACTCCAGCCTCCTTGCTGGCAGGGCAGGATGAGAAGCAGAAAAGGCCTTGGCTCTGTGTAAGCCCTGCTCTGCAACAATTAAAAACACTGCTGTGATAACACCACTATTTTCATCAAAATTCCAAAACTCAGCATCATACAAACCTCTACCAATTAAATTAACTCTATCATAGCTAAAACCATGACATATCGGCTCTGGTGAGGCCGCACCTCGAGTACTGCATTCAGTTTTGGGCCCCTCACTACAAGAAGGACATGGAGGTGCTTGAGCGAGTCCAGAGAAGGGCAACGAAGCTGGTGAAGGGTCTGGAGAACAAGTCTTATGAGGAGCGGCTGAGGGAGCTGGGACTGTTTAGCCTGGAGAAGAGGAGGCTCAGGGGTGACCTTATTGCACTCTACAGGTACCTGAAAGGAGGCTGTAGCGAGGTGGTGGTTGGTCTATTCTCCCACGTGCCTGGTGACAGGACAAGGGGGAATGGGCTAAAGTTGCGCCAGGGGATGTTTAGGTTGGGTATTAGGAAGAACTTGTTTACTGAACGGGTTGTTAGTCACTGGAATAGGCTGCCCAGGGAAGTGGTTGAGTCACCATCCCTGGAGGTCTTTAAAAGACGTTTGAATGTAGAGCTTAGGGATATGGTTTAGTGGAAGATTTGTTAGCGTTAGGTCAGAGGTTGGACTCGGTGATCTTGGAGGTCTCTTCCAACCTAGACTATTCTGTGATTCTGTGACATATATATAGATGCATACATATATTTTTGATAAGGAAAAGAAATGCTCTTCCATATATTTCACGGGTGTACAAAAAATGCCTTTTTTTTTGGAGGCAGTATTTTGTACCATTCTGTTTGCAACACAGAAATTTAACACATCCTACTACGCAGGTCTCAAAACAGCTTTTTAGAAGTCCCTGAAAGATATAGTTATAACCCTTGGGTGGCACAGTGGAAGGCACAGACAGATAAACCTAGTAGCAAAGGCTGACCCTTAAAATCAGTAATAGTGTGTGCATATAACAACAGTGCTGAACACTGTAAATATAGCATGTCAGGAACCTTTTGATCAAATGATGAATAAAATTACAATGTTTCTTTCAGGAATTTGGTGATTCTATTTTTGACCTTAACTGAAACAAGATAGCAAATAATCAAATATTTAAATTAACAGATATTTTTATGCTTTTTAAATGACCCATTTGAATAATAACCAAAGGCTTGAAAGAGCTCTTCAAAATCTAACCTGATTTATAGAAGACCGTGGTTAAGGCACTGGACTGATACTTGAGAGGCTTTACAGTGAAGTAACAGAAAGTAAGTTAATTAACATTTAAGAAATGCTCTGATACATCAGAAATGCAGCTGGGTAAGTAGAAGTGTAAATGTGGCTTACCACTCCAAGACTGGTTGGGATGACTTCCTGCAATGTTCTGCCTAAATCTCATTAGATGTTTAACGATCTATTTATGGACAGATTCCGTATTTGCACATATAAGCAACACTTAGATGTGTATATAAGGACATTCTAAACAAGATGGTGAAGTAGTGATCACTGGCAGTCATAAACAGTCTTACTACATATCATTTTACTTATGACACTTTGACTTATTACTTTCATGTGGAAGAACCACATTTGGATGGAATACTCAAGTTGTTTTCAATTTCCGGTCTCTAGAAGTTTGCTTAGATGATCAGCCTTAAAAAATTTCCCTCTCAATCTTGTTTCATCTCTATTTCTTGTAGGTGACAGAATTGACATCAACTTGATGTATGGACTTGTAACCATGCTGAATATTTTATATTCCTTTGCTCTCCTTGGTCTCTTCCTGTTTCTTCTGTAGCAAAGGTAAGACTCAAGGACTTGGTTGCATTACAGTAAGGATAGTATGGCTGTAGTTCATAGCTTACAGAGACTGTTAGGGATCCTGTGCTGTGAAGAGCAGAGAAGTGTTGCAGTTAAGTGTGTGAGGGAGTACTGGAGCAACATGTCCTTAAATGAGGCAGCAGAGCTAGTTGAAGTACTAGGCTTAAAATCTGAGAAACCAACAATGGAAGGAACCAGTGTCAGAACTGAATAGAAATTTTACTGTGATAAAACATTGACTGCTAAAAGTACCCACTCTAAAATTTGGATTTGAGTGCAAATCGAATGAAAAACTCAGGGCAGCATATCAGTAACTCAGATTCAATATTAAACAGAGACGATTAGATACACTGAGGGAATTTATTATTGAAGGGAAATAGATAAAGGGCCTAAGAGCCTATTTCTTTAAGGAACAGTTTTCTCAAATATCTGTCCCTAGCTATAGGAAGAAAATTGTAAAGAAGAGATGGAGACCCAATGGAGGAAATAAATGCTTCCTTAAGAAAGAAACAAAGAAATACACAAACCTGTAATAAAAACGAAGGATTCATGTTGGTTGAAGTAATGTTTGGACTCCTGCAAGCAATGAAAATTCATTACTAAAGAGTCAGGAAAAAATGGATCAGTATCATGATAACATAAATTTGCATTCAATTATTCTTTTGTTAAACTCTGAGCTCCTCCTGTCCCTTATGATGATGCTTTTGGACAAAGTAACAGACTCTTCCATCTTCCTGCAGTAGATGTGTGCAGTACGTAGAGCTATCAGCCCCCTTTGTTGGGGGCTATAGCATCACTGACAGATGACAACATTCTTATAGGCTGATTCTGTCCAGTTGTTGGTGTCCTGATGCACAGTGTAACAGTAAGAATTTCTGCTAGGAGATATTGCCGCTGGGAAATGAGTGGTTGTACTAGCTAATGACAGAATAGCAGAACGGCTATCTCCTATCACAGAGGAATGACTGTGAAAATTCTATGGTGGTTCTATGATGTATCAGGAGAGGTGCTCTCAGGAGCTGAACTGACAGTGAAACCTCTCTGTCATTTTAAAGGCCCTAGTGAGATTTCATCTCTAATATCATGTTCCATTTTGGTCCACATATTAAGGAAAGATGAATTGAAATCATAACAGCTGCAGAGAAGGGTTGTAGGGTCTTGCAGAGGAACGAAGAGCATATCTCTCAGAAAAAGACCTTAAGAGATTAATCCAGCAAAATGAAACCTAAGGGAAGATATTGTTACTGTATATGAGTGGGGGCAAGCATGTGAGAGTGAACTATTTTTTAACATAAAGGATCAGCCTTGCATGGGAACAAGTGGCTATAAGCTGGCTGTGAGGAAGCTGAAGCTGGAATGAGAAGACAGGTTCTAACTCTCAGAGCACAGTTCTGGGTCAAACAGTCACAGGTACTGAGGGCAATTCACCCCCAAATGCTTTAAAGATAGAACTTGGAGACTATATGAAAGTGATTTCATGTTTGATTTGTCTGCAGGGAACTGACCAGAGAGGTCTCTGGCAGCCCTGTGAATAGACCATATACCTTTATCTCTTCCTTCAAGCTCTTTCAGAGTACTCATTTTTTAGGCAATCTTTCCTATATTTTTCTTATCGCTATTCTCCCCACAGCTTCCCATGCACCTCCTGTTTTGTCTTTGTTTTGTTTATGTAGCTTGTTATTATGATCTCCACAGCACAGAAAATTTGTCTTTCATACAGTGGAACTTATGTTCATGGTACTAGATAGATGATTAATAATAATTAATAGTACCATCTGGAATATCAGACAGTAGCAACTATATAAGCATCAGCCTTTTCATTTGAGTCTCCCAGAAAACTACTTCATTTAGTCTAAGTTCTCAGAATGTAATTAAATGTAACATTTCCCTCTGAGAAAATATATACAATGAATAGAAACAAAGTCTTAATTGTTTCTTCTCCAGCTTGAATTCACCTAATGTATAAATATTGATTGTGGAGTCACATACGTATAATATAAATAGCTACACATAATGCATAATAAATACATATACAAAATAAGTATATATTGAAAAGCCCACATAACAATGTAACATGTAACATGAAGAATCTAAATGGACTGAGTTTTTCTATGTCATTTGAGAAGCAAAATTTAATGCAAATTTGATTTAGAATGGAAATGAACATTGCTAATTCAATGGGGAACTGTTATGATTATGCCAACCTAATGACCTTTAAAGAAAAACAAACTTTTTATGGAAGTGCTCACTTAAATAATTCCTGTGATACTGGTAACAAAAAGGCCACCAGTTTATTTTAGTTCTTGTAGTTCAAAGTGGGCCTAATCTGACTTTTTGTTTTAATTGTCCCCATATTATTTCACCAGGTTTGTAGTGTAATCTGTGGTTTATAGGGAGTGCAAATACAGTTGTAATATCTCTCATTATTATCATTTCTTGCATTAAAGGATTTCCCCTGTGCTCCTGTTTCAGTTCCTTCTCTGATGCTGACTAATTTAAGCAATATTGACAAGGCAACAGTGCTGCAAAGTGTTATTTATGCCCGAGTGCCCAAAAAGCAATTGGCCACAAACCTTTAAAAAGCAGCAACAGTTGAATGAAAAGCCTACAAATCAGAATTCTTGTCACATTAATACTTCTCATTCATTAAAGTAAATTGAATTACTGCATGCAAATTCATTTTAAAAGAGGATAGGGGTGACTAGCTACTACCTCTGTTGTCACTGTAGTCACACTGATGAGTTACATGTACTGTTAACCTGACCTGTCTATAGTTTATGTAATCATAGCAATCAGAGAGAAGCTAAATTACAACCTAATTTCCTCAAATATAGCTTATGCATAAAATTTCAATGTATGTTAATGACAGAAAGTCTAAACATCTGTTTTCTTCAATTCCTATGATCATCTAGGACAAAATAAAGGCTGGCACAGATGTTAAAATTCTTAAAAGGCCCCAAGTTTTAAATTAATTTTAAGTCATAATCTAACTAATAGGCATTATTACAAATTAAAAGAAAATGCAGTAGGGATACGTAGTAGCATATCTGGTATGATTTCTGTGTAACAAAAAGCATATTTTTGCTCTATATAACAGACACATATTATTTCAACCTGATAGCACTTGGAGTTTAAAATCTTGTCCATACAATAGTAGTATAGCACTGCATCTGGTGCAGGCGCAGTGCCATGCTATCCTGGGCAGATCACTTTTTTTACCGGCTTTGAGTGTGTACAGATGTTGGCTGTGTACATCCATGGTATACTCATAAACCTATACACATAAGCTGAATCTTCCAAAAAATGGCACTATGTCTTTCAAAGGACAACACATGCACAAAAAAAAAAAAAAAAAAAAAAAAAAAAAAATTAAAAAAGCATGCACAGATTAATTCAAGCACAGATTTGGTCACAGTCATTATTTATTTTGAACAACACTTTGCTGCATAAGTTTGCTCACTGAAGAGGCAAATCTTATCAAACTAGAACATGGTTTTAAAAGAGGCATGCACAAGTCCAGAGTGGCCCACAAGGGCACAGGGCAAAGCATAATTTTCAGGAGTCCATTATATCTCTAGGGGTTCATTTGATGGGGATAGGGATCTCAGGCAATGAAAATAATCACCCAATAATCATCTTGTCCCATACTTTATGTGGTGTCTAGAACCAGAGGTTTTCTTCATGTTTCCTGAAGGCCTGGCAAAAAACTTACGTGCCTGCCCTAGGCATTCAAATGGCACTGGTTCTGTGGTAAGAGAAGAAGGAGGTGGACTAATAGAGAAGTTGGAGCTTCCAGATAAATTTTCTTCATCAAGAACTCTTTAAAAGTCATTCCTTCAATTACATCATTAAAGGTCGCCACTAAATCATTTATTGAGTATTTCAGAGACATTTTCTCTATAACATGTAATAATAGAGATAATATATTCAGAAGCCAACTTCTAGGAATTGTTATTAATGCAATACTTACAAATGTTATCTTAGTTTAAGGGTTCATCATGAAAAAGGTACTTTAAAAGTTGCTTATTGAATAGCACCTTCTTCGTTTACTGACAAAGTAACAATGATTCATAGAAAACTTTTCTAAGATTCTCAGTAAGTTTTCCCATCAAAGATATCAAGATAAGAACTGGTTCCATTGCCAGTTTGATGCCAGATATTTTTGTACCGCTTAGCTTATATTTTTCTGAAGAAACAGAAAGTCATCAGATCTCATCTGATCTCTTCAGCTGTTATACAGTTCCTGGAACTGTCGGAATGACTGGAAACATAGGATTACTGGACTTCAGCAACACAAAAAGCAACTGCAAACCTGCCACAACTTGTCACATCAGCTAAGCGTATGGCTGTTTTGTCAAAGAAGGTGGTTTCAAAGTTGCTTTGGGTCACTGCCAAAGCATGGAGGAACCAAAACATAACAGTGAATTGGTCTTCCAAATTATATTACAAATTAAATTCACCAAAAAAAAAAAAAAAAAAAAAAAAGTGAAGAAGTTCTGCAACCTTTACCACTATAGGTGTCCCACCAAAGCCTGGATTTTTACACTGATTTTAATCCCTGAGAGCAGGCTGATGAAAGGCTGTTACTAAAGTGAGCATTCATTTCAGAACTAACAGATTTCAATTCTGATAAAGATTACCTCTGTGGGCCAGGATTTTAGAAATAAGCCATTTATTCTTTAAAAATAGCTAGATGAATTGTATTTTGTTCAAACCAAGACTTGCCATGTGTTCAGCTTGTTTCCCAAGAGCTCAGTTTCTTATATTAGCGAGCTCAGACCCCACTGAAACAAAAAATTCAGAGTATGTTGAAATTGAAATGCTACAATTCAAATTATCTACAATATAATATAGACATAGAACAATCTTTGGTAGTGAAGCTCTGAACTTGAGAATTTTGTATAATACCATTTTCTAGGACATAACACCTGTCTATCAATGTAAAAGGTTTACATGCTGATCTTTGTGGCTCTGACAGTAGGCTTTGTAGTTTTCTGACAGTGCAGAAGGGAGAAACAGTTAAAATCAGCCCAGTAATGTCCTATTAAAGGGAACTTACAAGACTCAAATGTTTGCTTTTTTCAGAGTCCTGCCAAAGACATTTACTGAGACAGTTTCACAAAGTTGAACATATTTAATTAAGTGACAGATATAACAGATTCAGAATTGCTGTTGATGAATACACTTACTGCAATAACACTAATACATAATAACATTACTAGCAAAATTATGTCCTGGGTATTCCTCACCAAAAGGTGAAGGCACAAAGCTTACCAAGGAGGCATCTCTGCCATGGTGGAGGAGAGGAAAAGGAGCACAGCTTCTCAGCTGCCCCCTGCTCTCCTTTCTTCCTCACTTTAATGTTTTTTGTTTGCTTGTTTGTTTGTTTTTCTAACACTATTTTACGCTAACTCCTAATGCTCATTTATATCCTAACTTTATCTGTTCCCTCCCTGGGGTGACATTTAACATGATTTGGGTGAAGAGTTGAGTACTATAGTCATATATGTTTAGCATGCACTTCATTAAGCTCATTATTTTGTTCAGGGTATGAACATTAATATTCATTTTACAAATAACGTAACAACAGTTTTCAGTCTGAGCACTGTGGCTCTCATTCTGCCACCAAAGCAGGGCTGTCCTGCCAACACAACGCTCCCTCCTTCATCAACCTCTCTTACCAAGCCTGTGGACTTCTATCCACAAATTTTGTGTAAGAGAGAAGCAGGAACAAGCTGCTCAACTCCCTTTTACCTAAGGCTGGTGTTTATCAGTGACACTAACAAGTCTGATTGATCTCCACAAGTAAGGTGAAAAGTTTCACCTGTGTATAAACCCTCTGTAGGCTTCCTAGCTGCATTAGAAATTTCTGTGTATTTAAAATAAAATAAATGAATTTTCCTCTTCTGTTCAGGCTGCACTACAGCTTTTACACTACTTTTCTGAGTATAACAATAAGATATTTATCATTCTGTATTTCTTTATATATTTATTTATTTTTAATCTATCATGACATCAACCTTTTCCAGAAGACTGGAGAACTCATTCAAAATTGGATGAAAAGCTTCTGCTTCAGCTGTCACATTGACATGACACTGTTACAGCATGCTTTCTGTAGACCTGATCTCATGTCTCTTAAACAGTAGGGACTTTCCTCGTTTGATTTCATTTGGAGCAGGGTCTGACCCAGTCTGTCACTTGCACAAATACCCATTGAAATTGAAAGCCCAGCTTTCCTGTCATCTATTTAAAATCTACCCTTGAATATATGGTCTGGGAAGTCCTCTGGATGAATATTATGGATTATGCAGCCAATGCACTCGTTCTGCCATATCAAGTATCATACTACAGTGAAAGTAGTTGAAATGTTTATGACTAGGCAGAGTCTTAGGGATATTTTGCTGGTCAAAAGTAGTATGATTCACTGAAACTGCTTTGTAACATTTCTTTATTCTTTTTATTAATTTATTTTAATACATCATTATTTTAATAAGGTTATATTTACATATACTCAATCAGTCCTCTAAAACTCTTTAATGTAAAATCTTAGATCTTTGGGAAAAAATGTTGAGTTTCTCTATCCTAGATATTAGTAAAAACACTTAATCTAGTCAGTTCTTGTCAATTCTGGACATAAAATAATTCAGTTTTCCTGACATCACCATTCTGATCATTATTTATGTATATATTTAGTTATTTATTAAGTTCTGCCCCCAATTGCTTTACATATGCAAAGGAAAGGATCTTCTTTTAATGCTATCCTGTTATTTTCAGGATGCATACAGCTTTTTTTGAATAGATCCTTGGACATAAAAAATATATTTTCCTACAGATATGGACTAAAAAGAAATAAAATGTACTGCCATTTTACACTTTTAACACCAGGATGGAAGGCATTGTGCATCACTTAGAGGGGAAAGAGTTTGCTGTTGTTGTTGCTCTTTTTTTTTTTTTTTTTTAATTTCTCCAACTAGATTATTTTCTCTGTCAGGACCTAGGTCCAAAGTAGGTAATAGAACAATATGGACTATTGAAGGTGTACTTTAATACAATCGGTCTACAAAAGATTTTTTTCCCTTACTTTAGAAAGGTATTTAATATTTTTTTCCCTACTTAAGTGCCTTTTTCTTAATTACCTCCATTTCTTCCCTACCTCATATCCCGAAGTTAATTTATCTAGGATTTGTCTATTTAATTCATCTATTTAAATTATGTGTAGAAAGAATAATAATTTATTCTGTTTTCACTATGCTTACAAACTTACAGCTGGCAACTATTTCCACCTTTTTGATTCACTTGCTCCTCTTGCTTTAAAACTCTGTGCATTATTTCATTTATGCCATTGTATCTGCATTTGAAATCCCTTACATCTGCCTTTTGACTTTTGCTTAATCTCATTGATTTCTGTGCTGCTTTCTGACATGTAGATTTCACGAGTATTAATATACTCTTTTCTGTCTCTTCTTGAAATATGTTCTGATTTTTTCATTACACATGTTCTGTACAATAGTTAACCGCAATCATCTTTCCTGAACTCGTTACATATTCTCTGCAAATGTGCCTTTTAAATTTTAATACCTTCAGTTACTGTCTTTCACATATAATATCTAATGATGGACTGTACAGCTTTATGAGTGTTACATAGGACAATTCAGAATGTATTTTCAAGAGTCCTTTTTTGTGTGGATCACACAGCATTCTTGCTTCATTAGAACATAAATGTTTTCCTTTAACTTTGAATGGAAAACAAGTGTTTATAGCAAAATTAAAGGTCTAGGTTCAAAGAGGTCTTTGAAATGGTTTGAATACTTTGAATTACCATAAGTAGAAGTTAAGTAATGTTTGTTTAAGATTTTTTACATGTACTTAAACTATTCCTTAGATGCATTTTTAGCCTGCTTCTCAGGAGCACCACAAAATATGATGCTAGTGCATTTACCTACTAGTATACTGGGTTCCACCTTCTTTTTTCCATCACTTTATGTTTAGATCACATTGATAAGAGTGACTGATGGACTTCAAGTCCCTTCAACAGACAGTATGAGGAGATGTTTAATACTTCTAATAGCACATCATACGTTTGATGGTTCTACAATTAGTGGCTCTAGCAACTGCATAGATGATGACTTATCAGTGTTCTAACTCTGCTGAGGTTCTCTTTCAATGACATTGTATTTCTTCATGTATCTTTGATCTCTCCAAAGTGCTGAAATTGATTATAAAGCAGACTGTATTGCATCCATACCATGATATGCTTAGAAAAGCAATAGATATTTTTATGACCTCTTCTTGCCCAAATAACACTTATGATACCTTAGAGTATTTATAGTGTAACTTCATTTTTATTTTCAGTGTTATCTTTCATGTACAGAACTTCAGGATGTTTATATGTATGATGAGTTCAAATAATTCATCCTTCTGATATATTATTTATTTTACTTCTTAATTTCCTATTTTTTTGGCAAAACCTCCATTGTTTCCTTACATATTTTTACTGATTATTGTGTTTAACAGCAAAGCATCAAAAAATCCAAGTAATAAAACCTTGCAGTAGCCATGGTTGACATATCCCTATTGATTATTATATGACTCTAGGTATCAAATAATATATAATTTGGTATAAAGTAGACCCCTGTCATAGAAAGACTGAGAAGTGGTACGACTGCTCTAAAACTTTGGTTAATTAATATAAAAGATGGACTATTTAAAAATTTCTGAGCTTATGTTTTGCTTCTGATTATTGAGGGAGAAAGATTTTGGTAGATAAATAGAGTTTTAACTTACCCATATATCTTTCCACATCACTGAAACAGACACTGGTAAGCATGGGACTAGTACCTTAAGGGTACTTCTGTACGTTTGGTAATGATTGCCTAGAAAACAGCTAGAAATATCTGTGCTCTGACCATGTTTTCCACACACACAAGTAGGAGAAACTCTGCATTTGCTTTAGGGAAACTCTTTTGAATACCTATGTGGTATAGTTGAGCTGTAGTATGACATATTTGCTGACCAAAAATATGCATTCCATTTTATAAGGATGGATTCACACTGTCCACACTGTTCACATATTGTACATTTAATGATTCTACAATTAGTGACTCAATCAACTGCATAGATGATATTCATCTATCATCTGGGGAACAGAAGACTTAAGGTGGGGGAAGGGATCTTGTCAATGACCATAAGTATCTGGTGGGAGGGAATAAAGAAGGAGGAGGTAGACTATTTTTCAGTAATGGCAGAGAAAGAGAGAAGTAGTGGCACAAATTGAAAATCATGAAATTCCATCTGAAAACAAGAAAAGCTTTTTCTTTTTTTTTTTTTTTTTTTTCGGGGGGGGGGGGCAGGGGGAGAAGCACCCTGGGAAGGGGCAACCCTGGCTATACATACAGTATGAGCAACAAGACGCTGGACAGCAGCCCTGTAGAGAGGGATCTGGGGGTTTTGGTTGATAGCAAGCTGAATATGAGCCAGCAGTGTGCCCTGGCAGCCAGGAGGGCCAACCGTATCCTGGGGTTCATCAAGCACAGCATTGCTAATTGGTCAAGGGAAGTGATTGTCCCGCTCTACTCTGCAATGGTGTGGCCTCACCTCAAGTACTGTGTGCAGTTCTGGGCACCACAGTACAAAAAGGACATTAAACTGTTGGAGAGTGTCCAGAGGAAGGCAACAAAGATGGTGAAGGGCCTAGAGAGGAAGACACATGAGGAGCAGCTGAGGTCACTTGGCCTGTTCAGCCTGCAAAAAGAGGATGCCAAGGGGAGACCTCATTGCAGTTTACAGCTTCCTCACGAGGCAGAGTGGAGGGACAGGTGCCGATCTATTCTCTTTACTGACCAGTGATAGGATCCAAGGGAATGGTGTCAAGCTGCAACAGGGGATGTTCAGGCTAGAAGAGGTTCTTCACTGAGAGGGTTGTCATGCACTGGAACAGGTTCCCCAGGGATGTAGTCATGGCACCAAGCCTGTCAGAGTTTAAGAAGCGTTTGGACTGTGCTGTCTCTCCTGTGCTGTTCAGGCTGCAATCCCCTTGAGACGAGAGCTGTTCTTTAGGAACTCTCTGTTCACTGCTCATATCGCTCTTTCCACACAGCCCCGGTTTGGGACAGAGCTTCTAGGCACTGCAAAAACACACACGGTAATCATTGCTTGGGGCCATTCCTCGACTGTGCAGCCCTGCTCCCATCACAGACCTCAGCCTCTTCCAAATCTAAGCCATACGAATTTTGGGGTAGACCTGTGTGGTGCCAGGAGCTGGACTTTATCATCATTTTGTGTCCCTTCCAACTCAGGATATTCTATGATTCTATAATTCTATATAGCTGCAGTGCCTCAACTGACAGCAGAACCTAAGTTTAAGCCAGTGAAAAGAGGCTCTAGAAAATTGATAGATCCTATCAGACAATGAAATTGGATTCAGCTGACTAAATGCAGGTGTCTTGCTTCATTGTGATTGGGCCTACCTGCCTGCCAGCTGCTGTGCCAGAAGGGTGTAGGTATTCTGTAGAACCTTTAGTGGCAGCATCATAAGGGTGCCTCAGTTATCTTGGAACAGAACACCTCAGATAACACTACATGCCTGTATTTTTTCTTTCCAGTATACATTACAGAAGGAACTGAATCTATCTCTAGACTCTACTACATGTATCGATTAGATCATCATTGATTATAATGGGAGCTTAAACCTCTGTTGTCTCTATAGGAAATCCAACAGGGGTATCTAAATTTAGATCTCCAATTCTAAATCTACCCTTCTTCTATTCCCCTCAGTGGCAAATTAAAAGTTGTTTAGCAATCCTATTTCCTCAAAGGCTGTAAAAATAAAGTAGAGTTAAAGACATAGCTTAGAAAAATCTGCTGAGAAGGAACTAGACAGTGCCTATGGGTAAAGAGGTACATGTTGAGAATTTACCAGTAGATTTTTGAATTGATTTTCTATATGGTGATTTTTTTTCCTTACCTAGTCATTCTGAAGAGGAGTACAGATGAGTCCAAACTGTTAGGATTTGTCAGGATTTTTCCTTCCCCCACTTTTTTTCTTTTTTTTTTTTTTTTTTTTTTTTTTTAGCTTTGAAAAGCATATTTTCTTCAGATTCTTTGAAAAATTCAGTTTCATGATCAAAATTTACATCAAACAAATAAACAAAATCCTTGACACTTTGTGAAATTTTACCAGAAGTCTTCAATGTTGGCTCTGGTAAAAGCTGTACGTTAGATTCAGATCATCTTGAAGAAAGCTGAGCAATTCCAACAATAAGTAGTGTTACTAACCCCACTTGCAATTCAGTATATTTTTTTTGCCTAACTCTAATTCTCTCTCTGTGAGAAATTTTTAAAAAGAGCTTGTCTGTATCTACCTAATAAACAGTTATTCCACACATATGTATAGCATTACTTTGAACCAATATGTAAGAACAGAAATTTACTGTTTCCAAGTTTCTCTCTCTCTCTCTCTCTCTTTTTTTTTTTTTTTTTTTTTTTTTTAACTCTTGCTCTCCTACCCCTCTGGTGTTCACTTATTACCAATGCAGGGTTAAAAGGAAATTGCTGTTAATATATTTCAGGCCTTTGTAGTTCAATTCCACTAAGAAATCTAAAACTCATAAAGTACAAATGTACAAAAAAAATCTCAATACCCGGTCCCATCATTAGTGTAAATGTTTTAGCAAGCACACCAGCTTCCTCAATGAAACATGTTGTGTGTTAACTTCTTCAACTTTTGGCCAGCAAACAATAGCTTTTGCCTGTTTCAAACAATCTGAACACCAAAATTATGTACATGTATTTATGACATTAGGAAGCCCTCTCTATAAATTCATGTAGCTGGTAGGTGAAAAGTAATTTCACTTTAAACTGTGTAACATGAATTAGAAACACATTTTTAAAGTGGTCTATAAAGTAAAACAGATAAAAAAAAAAAAAAAAAAAAAAAAAAAGTAGCAGCTGTGGAATGAAAATATGAAAATCAGCTTCTAAATCAAAGAACAAGTGTCCTGTATGTCAAGATATGGAATTCTGTATGGCTGTACATGACTTTCCTTTCATGATAGAGGAAAAGAACAGTAACAGCAAATTTCCCTACTATGAGACAAATTCTACAACTATTCTACAACTCTATTGTAAAAGTGCACATTTGTGCACATTTGCACACTACAGTGAACTATTACCAAAATGTAATTTTGGAACAGTTGGAACAGTTTGTTCTGGCTGCCATCTCCAAGCAATTGGAAGAGAAAAGTGTTATGAGGAGTAGTCAGCATGGATTCACCAAGGGGAAGTCGTGCTTGACCAACCTCGTTGCCTTCTATGATGGTATCACCAGCTGGGTAGATGGGGGGAGAGCAGTGGTTGTCATCTACCTTGACTTTAGCAAGGCTTTCGATACTGTTTCCCATGACATCCTGTTAGCAAAGCTGAGAAAGTGTGGGATAGAGGAGTGGACAGTAAGGTGGGTTGAGAACTGGCTGACTGGCCGAGCTCAAAGGGTGGTGATCGGTGGCACAGAGTCCCGCTGGAGACCTGTGACTAGCGGTGTTCCCCAGGGGTCAGTGCTGGGTCCAGTCTTGTTCAACATCTTCATCGATGACCTTGATGAGGGAATAGTGTCTGCCCTCAGCAAGTATGCCGATGACACAAAGCTGGGAGGAGTGGCTGACATGCCAGAAGGCTGTGCTACCGTTCAGTGAGACCTGGAAAGGCTGGAAAGATGGCCAGGAAGAAACCAAATGAGGTTTAATAAGAGCAAGTCCTGCACCTGGGAAGGAACAACCGAACATATCAGTACAGGCTGGGGGACGACCTGCTGGAGAGGAACTCTGAGGAGAAGGACCTGGGGGTCCTGGTGGATGACAGGTTGACCATGAGCCAGCAGTGTGCCCTGGTAGCCAAGAGGGCTAATGGGATCCTGGCGTGCATTAAAAGGAGAGTGGCCAGCAGGTCAAGGGAGGTGATCCTCCCCCTCTACTCTGCCCTGGTCAGGCCTCACGTAGAGTACTGTGTCCAGTTCTGGGCTCCCCAGTACAAAAAAGACAGGGATCTCCTGGAAAGAGTCCAGAGGAGGGCCACAAAGATAATACAGGGCCTGGAGTATCTTCCCTAAGAAGAAAGGCTGAGAGACCTGGGTCTGTTCAGCCTGGAGAAAAGAAGACTGAGAGGGGATCTCATCAATGTGTATAGATACCTGAGGTATGGGAGACAGAGGGATTTGGCTAACCTCTTTTCAGTGGTTTGTGGGGACAGGACAAGGAGTAATGGCTGCAAGATAGAGCACAGGAAGTTCTGCACAAACATGCAAAAGAACTTCTTCATGGTGAGGGTGACACAGCACTGGAATAGGCTGCCTAGGGAGGTTGTGGAGTCTCCTTCTCTGGAGATATTCAAGGCCCATCTGCATGCCTACCTTCTCTGAGGAACCTGCTTTGGCAGGGGGGTTGGACCCAATGATCTTTCGAGGTCCCTTCCAACCCCTACAATTCTGTGATTCTGTGATTTTGTGATTCTGTGAAAATAAAAGCAGTACTTTTTAAAATTTATTTTCAGAGTTTCAAATAGTTGATACTATTTTTATTTTTAATAAATATATATATATATGAGGAAAACTTTTATAATGGTCTGTGACATTACTGATAATAACACAGTTGCAGATATTCAAACATATTATGGGAAATTAGCACAGAAGGTTATTGGCTACTGTATATTGGTTACAGTTTTCTACCATTTTTAAGTTGAATGGATAACAGGAAAAGTGATCTCTATTGTTAAGCAAATACAACCAACACTTGCTTAAAGACAAGGTAACTATCAATTAAATGTCAGCAACTGTCTGTTTCAGTTTGTGTCAAAATAGTATCCCTATATGTGGAAATGAAATGTTTAGTAGCAAAATGTTGGCAGAAAACAGTAACTTGAATAAAGAGGTCTGTTATTTCCTATAATAATATTCAACATTTTCATTATAAGCAAAATCACCATTATGTTCTCCTCTTCAAATTTTCTTAATCAACTCTCTCTCAAATGGAAAGAGAGGTGCTGGTCTCTTCTCTCTGGTAACCAATGACAGGATGCGTGGGAATAGCACAAAGCTGCATCAGGGGATACAAGGAATAAAATTCTTTATCATGAAGGTGGTACAACACTGGAACAGGCTTTCTAAAGAGATAGTTGATGCTCCATGCCTGTGAGTGTTCCAGAGGCATTTGTACATCTTTATTAATATGTTTTAACTTTTGTTTAGCCCTGATGTGGTCAGGTAGTTGGACTAGACACTCTTTGAAGGTCCCCTCCAATAGTCTCCCTAGAATATTTTCTTCTATTCACCTTTGGGTGCACATTAGCTAAACTGAAGAATGATGGATTATCATTCATAAGAAAGTCTTATCTATCCTAGCCTAAAACAGTTTTCTCCAGTTACTCTTACCCTGCAAAAATCTGTTTCCACTATAAAATATTAGGGATACAGTTGTTTTTATTAATTATCAAAAGCCAAATTTTAAAGGTCTATGAATAAAGCTCAGCCATCATTGTTCACTGACTATGTTAGATGGCTGGTTGTTTGTTTTTTCAATACACAAACATTTTTGCTTATGCTAGGCAATGTAAATTATAAGTCACTGAGTTCTCCAATATAACACAAAAGCAAGATGACTTCCAAGATTCTTAATGGGGGTTGTAATGGAACACTTTGAATTTTAATCCTGATTTTAAATTTCCAAAATTAGCTTTATACTGCTGACGAAATACTTAAAAAAGGATGAGAAAATGTTATTGCAGACAGAAAAAAAGTCATTTTATTTTTATTCATTAGAATGTGATAACACTTTAATATTTGGTAGGAACTATTTCCAAGATGGTAGCAAGTATTTAACTAAGTTTACTGAACATACATCTGTTTCAATACTGCAAGATATTGAAGCTCATTAATCTTTCTTGGCATATTACTTTAGTTTTATAGGACTAATTGCATGTTTTATAATTGGTAGAAATAATGATAATATTTTTCAATTAGAAACTTTAAATAAATAGTTCACATATCATAATTTACTTACATCTTTTTAATGACATAATTGCCAATATCATAGTGGGAGCCTATCCATAAAAAGGCAATTAAATAAAACAAAATGACTAGAAGCTGAAATAAATTATTATTATTATTATTTTTTCATTAGATTTTACCTGTCATTTTGGAGAACACCAAAAATTAGCTTGGAAGAATAATCAGATGATTTCTTTGTGGATTAATGGATTTGTGTCTTTAAAGGGTCTGAACATGCCTGTGAACTGGACATCTTTCTTTGATGAGATTGTTGGCTTTGTTTACATGAGGTGACCAGCTGATTGCTTTTATTTTAGCAAAGTCTTTGACCTGTTCCCCCATAGTATCCTTAGAACCACGTTGACTGTATAACTAGGTAGAAAACTGTCTCGATTTCTGGAATAAAAACACTGAGTTAGGGGATCCAAAGTTCAGCTGGTGTCTAGTCATGATGGGTGGCATCCCTCAGAGATTCATATTGGATTTGATGGTATTTAACAAATTTGTTTAGTGGCCTGGGCATGGTATGGGATGTTACCAAGTTTCTAGACTATTATTTTGTTGTTTTCTGCAGGAAAATAACATTATTATTTGTTAGGACAGGGCTACTGTGTGCTGGGAGTGCTATAAAGGCTGGGGAAACAGGCTGGCACATGTCTCAGGAAGTTCATCAATGGTGAAGTCCTGCACCTGGAAAGTTATAACCCCCTTAAGCAACTGTGTATAGACTGGATAAAAAACAGCTTTGTAGAAAATCACTGTGGAGTGTTGAGAGATAGCAAATGATATTAGTGAGTTCTGGGCAAGAAAGTATTCAGCATATGAAGGTCAGTAATTATTCCTATCACTCTAACACTCGTGCAAATGCATCTGGTGTACTGCAACCAGTTTTGAGCTCCTCAGTACAAGAATTACTTTACCGCCTAGGAGTGAGTTCCACAGAGGGCTATCAAGAAGTCTGGGGGGGTTTATTCCATTTTAAGAAGAAAAAATTGAGTGATCCTATTGCTACATTTGATCACATAGTAGGAGGTACAGAGAAGATGAGACAGACTCTTCTCAGAAGTACAAAGTATTAATGAAAAGAGGCAATGGTCAAGTGATTCAACACAGGAAATTCTGATTAAACATCAGTAAAAGATACTCATAATGAGGGAAGTCAAATGTTGTTTAGCCAAAAAGCTTGTATGTTCTTCATCCATATATTCAAAACTGTATTGAAAAAGGCCTTAAGCAACCTGCTCTAGGTGGATCTGCAATGAATGGGAGATTTAACTGGATAATCTCTGTAAGTCCCTTCTAACCCATGCTTCTCCAAAAGTCACCTATTCTATTCTATTCTATTCTATTCTATTCTATTCTATTCTATTCTATTCTATTCTATTCTA
>NC_048893.1:29129725-29134054 GCF_011077185.1 Oxyura jamaicensis
TATTCTATTCTATTCTATTCTATTCTATTCTATTCTATTCTATTCTAGTGTCCTGGAGTAACCATATCAGGCCAAAGACAGGTAGATTATAAGCAGAAGAGTAGTTTAGAGAGTCTCTCCCAATACAGCCGAAGATACTCCTACAATAAACTTTGTAATGGAGATTTCTGTAACTACCAGACAGTGAGCAACTACCCTGTTCAAGAGATTAGATACTCAATGCAAAATTAGTCTGTGCTAAGATCCAAATAAATTAGTGTACTGGGTTTGGATGTTAACTTTCTTCCTTGCAGCCCATACAGTAGTATGTTTTAGATTTGTTACCAAAACAATGCTGATAAAATGCTTTTTTTTTATTATTATTTTTATTTTTTTTTAATTGCTGAAAAGTCCTTAGAGTCAAGGCTTTCGTCATTTCTCACTCTGCTCCCCACCACAAGTAGGTTGGGGGGTAGAAAACAGGCTGGGAGGGAAAGAAGCTAGGACAGCTGACCTAAACTGATCAGTGTGGGATATTCAATATCATATGTTTGAATCATGGAATGGTTTTGCTTGGGAAGGACCTTAAAGGTCATCCAGTTCCAATGCAGAGGGACAGAGTACAGAGGGACCATCACTCCCTTTGACCTCCTGGCCACTTCTCTATTGATGCAGCCCAGGATGCAGTTGGACTTCTGGGCTGCAAACATGCACTGTTGGCTCATGTCCATATTCCATACCATACAATGTCAAGGTCAGCAATTATACTTGCTGTGAGTGTGTGCACTTGCCAGGGTTTTCCATTGCTCAAGGATTGGCTAGACATTGTTCATTGGTCAGTTGATGGTGAGCATTTGTTTTTACATCACACATTTTGGTTTTGTTTGTTTGAATGTTTCATCTTTTTTGTTTGGTTGTTTTTTTCTTTTTTTACTTAGTAAACGGTCTTTATTTCATCTTATGAGTTTTCTCAGTTTTACCCTTTTGATTCTCTGCCCAGCCTGCCAGGGAAAGTGAGTGAGCAGCAGAGTGGAGCTTTGCTGCCTAGTGGGGTTAGCCCATAATCATTTTTTTTTGCCTTTTTAATAAGTTTTGTGTATCTATGCAACACATTATTTTCCTGTATGTGTCCAGTATCTGTCCTGTATGTAAACACAGATGGAAACACAATGATCAAAAGGGGAAAAAAAGTCAGATTATGCACTGTACTGGGATATTGCTATCACTGAGTTGTCTCAGGGGATTATAACCTGATGTATCAAATTACATTTCCAATTGTGCAAATGTTTGCAAACATTTGTTTTCATTCGAGTCTAAAGTGAAAGAGTTAGAAGGTACACTAGGTGACATGGATAAGGTAAACTGGTTTTCTAAACACAGGGAAAATCTGTGAACATTTAGGTAGCAATTGGAGTGATGATTTTTTATTTTATTTTTATTTATTTTTTTCCCTCACTTTTGCTATTTTTCTTTAGGTTGTGAACTTATTCAAGTGAGTTTACAAGAACTTTATTGTTCTCTGGAGTTCAGATAGTTGCTGAACTGCTCACTGCAGCTTTCCTTTAAAACACTTGTTATAACTCCCTACAGAGTAGTAAAACATTATGCCTTACCCGCATTTGAGCATACTGAAGAATACTTTTAACATCTTTGTTATTGCTTCTACTCGAACTAATATGTTTCACCACGTCCAGAACAATTGCAATCACTCTGTAATTAGAAAAGGTGTTGGGGTGACCCTGCATAACAAATGGCTATGATAATTTGAATATTTGCAAAGATATGCACAGAACAAAGAATAACAATTCTGCCACAAAGAATTTACAAATTAACTGAGAAATACTGAGAAAATCCCACACTTGTAATCATGGCATAAACACTAATGCTACCTTACAGAAATGGAAGAACTTTGGATTCAAATATCATTTCAAAAGCTAGTTTCAAACAAGTCTAGTCAATCAAAAAGACATTAGCACTTCACAATGTCTGATTTCTACAGAAACCTTGATGTGAGGACAAGCCAGGCACACAGATACAGTGCAAGACTTTTACGTTTAAAAGGATAAAAATACACCAGTGTGGGGTAATAAAGAAAAAGAAAAAGAAAAAGAAAAATAAAAATAAAAAGAAAAAGAAAAAGAAAAAGAAAAGGAAAAGGAAAAGAAAAGGAAAATAAAAAGAAAGAAAAAAGGAAAAATAAAAGGAAAAAGAAAAAGAAAAATAAAAAGGAAAAGAAAAATGAAAAAGAAAAAGGAAAAGAAAAAGAAAAAAAAAGAAAAAGAAAAAGAAAGAGAAAGAGAAAGAGAAAGAAAAAGGAAAAGAAAGTTAACTTTGAAAACATCATTGAATCATAGAACAGCTTTGGTTGGGAAGGACCTTAAAAGTCATCCAGTTCCAACCCCCCTGCCATGGGCAAGGACCTGCTAGATCAGGTAGCCCAGGGCCTCATACAGCTTGGTCTTGAACACCTCCAGAGATGGGACATTCACAGTTTCTTGGGGCAACCTGTTCCATCTCCCTCTGAGTGAAGGATTTCCTTGTAATCCAAATCTCCCCTCCTTAAGTTTAAAACCCTCCTGCCTTGTTCTATCATTATATGCCCCAGCAAAAATCTTTCAGCCTTTCTTCATTGGAGAGGTGCTCAAGCTTTCTCATTGTCTTTGTGGCCCTCCTTTGGACCCCCTCTAACATGTTCACATCCTTCTTGTGCTGGGGACCCCAGATCTGGATGCCCAGATCTCCATGTGGGGCTACACATGGCAGAGTACAGAGGGACAATCACTCTCCTTGACCTGCTGGCCACTTCTCTGTTGATGCAGCCCAGGATGCAGTTGGACTTCTGGGCTGCAAACATGCACTGCTGGCTCATGTCAAGCCTTTCATTTACCAGAAACTCCAGAAAACACAAAAAAACAACCAAACAAAAATTGCTACCATTAATTTGTAGCGACAAATTCTTTTATACATGTGAATATTCACAGCATGTTTTTATGTCTTTCTTTAAGTCCATTAAAACAATATTATTTTTCACTGCTTTAGGAAACTCCAGAATCAATGAATCAAGACCATATCTTCTTAATAAATACATTTTGCTTTAAGCAGTCAAACCTATGTTGATTTGCTATCTTTGAGGAATCTTTGAAAATATAAAGGTACAGTATGATGAATAGTTATGACTTTTTATATTTGCCATTTCTTCCGCCTCCTGACATTAATATTCAAAATCATCTGAAAAACAGAGTAATAATCTTGTTTATTATTATTATTATTATTATTATTTTCCTGCATAATATATTCAGATAAAAGTCCCTGAAACAAAATATCTCAGTATTGGTAAAAAAAGATTACTTCCTGCCTCTGCACTTAGCATATACAATAAAACTACAAAGAAGAGTTTGATGTGTTTACAGTCTAGCTAGTGGAGCTTGCAAAGAAAACATTATGATAACTTTGCTTTAACTTGAGTCATAATTAACGTATCTTCTAATGAAATCAGAATGTCTGAATTTAAGACTCAAAACACAAAAAATAATCAAAAATGTTAGGAAAGAGGAAGGCATGTAAAAACCTGGATAAATAAAAGAACAAGGTTGTCACTTTCAGTACCTCTTTTGTCAGAAGGATGATCATTGACAGCCCAGACAAATTAAATATCTGCAGGTTAGATGCTTAAATAAAATAGGTCATCTAAGCTTCTTCTTTGGGTCATGATTGTGAACACATCTTGAAGGATTTTTTTCCTTCAAATATCTAGGTGGAAATTTGTTGTAAACATAAATTAAATGTAGTGGACCTTCTTGTAACAAACCAGTTAGGCAATTAGAATATTTCACTGTTAATATTATGGATAAGGTTTAACATTACCTTATGATACTGAAAATGGTGATATATGAGAAATGTTTTTTATTAAAAACAACACAAAACCTTAATATACTAAAGAGAAAGAATGTTCCTCTATGGATTTTAGCAGATGTCATCTGCTATAGCTGGGAATTTGTACTATCACATGGAAAAAAAAATGTAAAGAGAGACAACTACACGGGATCTGAATTAGCCCCTTTCTAAATCATCCCACAGTGACTAAAATAGAAGCTGTGGATGATCAGGTTTTACATTTAATCATCTCCTGTACATGCCTAAATTTGGATGGAAATAATCTGGACTGTGATCTCCACAATTTAACCTTGAAATATGCCAGTGTCTGTTTGTATAAAACATCTTAACAAAGTACTGGCAGTTTTTTGAGCATAATCATAACTGTTTTGCTGAATTAAATTTAAATCTTACCTAGATGGAAAGATAAAATCATTTAGTCAGGTCTGAGCTATACTGGCTATCATCTTGCTAAGT
>NC_048893.1:29137054-29139295 GCF_011077185.1 Oxyura jamaicensis
GAGAGCGGTTGTGGTGTGCAGCTGCCTAGCACAGTAAAACCACCACACTACTCAGTAAGTAAGGAATGATTACTCAGCATGTGCAGTGAAATGGAATCTGACCCATGATATATTAGTTCTGATGAAAAACCCGGATATTATACAAGGTACATTAAATAATAGTAATACTTAGAATGTCCTCTTAAAATGAGCTTTGTTGATTGACAGATTACTCTCTGTTGCAGACTCCAGGATAAAAGGGTCATTTCAAATAATTATAACTGAAGTCTTTTTTACGTTTCCTGTTAACTTCAAATTCATCTTGTTATAATCCCCTGCTTTACAATACAGAATCTGAAAAGTAATCTTATTTATTCATATTTTCTTGCAACCTGATATTTCCTTTCTTTTCTCATCCATCCTCCTATTCTTTCCTAGTTGCAAGTCTCAGTTAATTAAAATATAAAAATATCACTCTATAATATCAAACCATTTTGATCTACCTCATTCTCCTACCAGCTGCAGTCAATTTCCAAACACCAGTTGTACTGAATGTTTAGTATAAACTGTGTTCCTATCCCCTCTCCATCTGCAGTCTCCATATCTTTGTAGATTTAATGGTAAGGGAGCCTGGGAGGTCACAGGTGGAGATAAATGAACAAAGACAAAGTGCAAGGATCACAAGAAAAGGGTAGCTTTTCAGCTGGAAGAAGTAGATTTTTACAGTGTTGGATAAAATGAAAGTCAATGGCTAAACCACAATATGAAAAGGACACAAAAATGTTAGAGAGTGTTTGAATGAGAGCTACAAAGGGTCTAGAGGGGAAGACATATGAGGAGTGGTTGAAGTCACTTGGATTGTTCAGCCCACAGAAGAGGGTAGGCCTCATGGTGGCCTACAACTTCTTCATGCGGGGAGTGGAGGGGCAGGCACTGAGCCCTTTTCTCTGGTGATCAGTAATAGGACCCAAGGGAACAGCATGGAGCTCTATCAGGGGAGGGTCGGGCTGGGTGTTAGGAAAAGGTTCTTCACCAGTAGAGTGGTTGGGCACTGGGACAGATTCCCCAGGGAAGTGGTCACAGCATCAAGCCTGTTGGAGTTCAAGTGTTTGGACAACACTCTCAGATATAGGGTTTGATTTTGGGTGGTCCTGTGTGCAGCCAGGTGTTGGACTCAGTGATCCTTGTGGGTTTCTTCCAACTCAGGATGTTCTATGATTCTGTTTCTATGATTCCAAACGACTATGTATAGAATCTATTTATACTCAATTTCTTCTTTAGAGAAGGAAAGTATGCAATTATATGGGAAGAAACAGGAAAGTTATTTTATAAAGAAACTTTGTATTATTCCCCTGGTAAGAGAAGTTTGTTCTGAAAATGTAATGATAAATAGCTTTCTTCCACAAGAAGAATTTCTCATACACGATTATAATGTACAGAGATTTCCAAATATTTTCAGGGTACAGTTAGAATCCCAGGAACAGGAAACCATCTTGGTTTCCTCTAGTTACAAGACACAGTTATCACTCTCCTGATTCCCCAGTTGCTATTCCTCCATCTGCTTTAAATTGTTGAAAATGGGCACACATTTTTTTTTTTTTTTTTTTTTTTTTTGTGCTTTGGTAACCTGGAATAATATGCTGGAGGTCTGGACATTTGCCTACCATGGGCATTTTTAGGAAGCTAGTCTATAGATTTATTGCACTTTTGTGGGTGGAATACCTTATTGTTACCCAGTTACTAGATGTATTTCATACTATCATAAAACTAACTCAAACCATGGTAAATAAAATGCAGAACAAATGATTTTCTTTACAACATGCAAAAGAGGCAAAACAGCTGCTAAGTTTACAAAAGAAGAGGAAAATAAATAAAAGAAAAATTATGCTTAACTTACTTGGTTTCTTGGTTTAATGTTAAGGGGAGAAACAAGTATTTTCTTTTTCCTTTTCCTTTTCCTTTTCCTTTTCCTTTTCCTTTTCCTTTTCCTTTTCCTTTTCCTTTTCCTTTCCCTTTCCCTTTCCCTTTCCCTTTCCCTTTCCCTTTTTCTTTTTTTCTTCCTTTCTATTTTCTTTTTCCTCTTTATCATTCTTTCTTTCTCATTCTCTTTCTCATTCTCTTTCTTTTTCTTTCTCTCTCTCCCTCTCTCTCTTTCTCTTTCTCTTTCTCTTTCTCTTTCTGTTTCTCTTTCTCTCTCTTTCTCTTTCTCTCTCTTTCTCTTTCTCTTTCTCTTTCTCTTTCTCTTTCTCTTTCTCTTTCTCT
>NC_048893.1:29139305-29146294 GCF_011077185.1 Oxyura jamaicensis
TCTCTTTCTCTTTCTCTTTCTCTTTCTCTTTCTCTTTCTCTTTCTCTCTCTGTTTCTCTCTTTCTCTCTCTCTTTTTTTTTTTTTTTTTAAATTATTATTCTTATTTAGGTGATTTGTGATAAATTGCCCAGACAAGATGATTGTTAGGGATTTTCTGTTTTTGCTTATCATTCTGCTCATGTTGCATTATTAGAAAATACCCTGTCTTGATGATGCATATTACGTTTAATAGCCAATCTCTCCTTTGAAATCCTCTAAGGCTCTAGACATGTAATCTCTTTCCCCAAAACATTTTTAAATCTTCCTCCTAGAAGCAGCAGACAGCTTGTCATGTCTCTTAATCCAAAGAAGTGGATTAATCCACAGCCTTGGAAATGCTAATGTGTTTTTGTTAAATCAGATGTCATTTCATCTACTTTGCTACCAAATAAACTTTGCTGCAGTAAGAGGTAAATCGTTCCTCTTCATCCCAGCTTTGGTAACTTGTTATGCATATTTGATTGTAAAGTATCATTTGAATATAAAAAAAAAATATGTTTATATCAAACTATATTTTATATCATTCTTGACATAAAAGTACGTACAAAGATCTAAAGAGCATAAATGTATGCACCTTATAATTGGTTCTTGAGTGATGTCAAATGAGACAATAACTGGCTTCTCACAGATGACAATGGGTATGCAAGATTGACCCTTGTTACCTGTCTCTGAAACAATATTCTTATAGTAGAAACTGAAATTGGTTGCCTAGAGAGACAGGGCAGTCTCACAATACTGAATGATTAGGTGAAAAAATAGCAAACGAAATTCAGTGTGGGTAAGTGGGAAGCAATGCACATGGGGAAAAATGTATGCATAATGACAGGCTTTAAATTACTTAAAACCACTCAGAAAATGAAAAGAGAAAAAAAAAAAAAAAAAAAAAAAAAAAAAAAAAAAAAAGAAAATGATCTTATTAGATACTTCTCTGAAATGCTCAGCACCATGGTTAGAGATGTAAATAGACTGGTTAGGATTATTTGAAAAAGAATGGAAGGCAAATGGAACAATCATTATACCACTAAAAATCCATGGTGTGCCTTTAAGTTAAAAACCTCTGCAGGTTTTAGTCTTCCTTTATCAAAAAGAACTAAGAAAAGCACAGAGAAGTGTAGCTAAGTTTAAGAAAGATTTTAAGTAACTTCATATTAAAAAAAGGAAAATTGCCTATGAAAGGGCCAGAACTCTAGATTATAAAAGACAATTTAAAGTGTGATAACAAAAGGGTCTACGCATTTTTAATTTGTATAGAAAAGAAATCTGGAAAAAAAATATTTATTTTCTCATTTATAAAACTGTGGAACGCATTGCCACAAGTGCTGTAAAAGCTTAAGTGTAAAGAAAGACAAAGTAGTTTAGGAGACTTCAGATTGGAAAGAAAGAGCTGAAGGGAAAGACAACGGAAGTTTATAAGAGCATATATTGTGTGGAAAAGGTAAACTGGGAACAATTTGTCACTATTTCACCATTATTAAACTGTGGATCTCATTGCCACAGGTTTTAAGGAGGTCAAAGTACAAATGGGTTCAAAAAGAAATTCATAAAGTAGAGCTCCATTGGAGAACATTTAACATTATGGTTCAAACACAACCTCTGGCTGAAGGTACTAAATTACTTTTTTTTTTTTTTTTTTTTTTTTTTTTCTTTCTAGAAATGATCACTTTGTACAGGTTGTACTCCAGGAATTCTCATCTAGCCACTGGCAGAGGGAGAATATTGAGATGAACTAATATGTTGCTTTAATTGCTCTTAGTGATGTTTTCATTAATTGAAGAGCTTTGGGATCCACAGCTGTTCTTCCATATATTTATTTATTCTCAGATCAAGGAGGTGTGCAGATTAGAAACCAAAAAAATACTATATTTCCACATGTATCCTTTGCTATTCAGCAAACTTAGAATATGACATTAGCCCTATTTTCCCTGATGTGCTGGCAGATCATAGCAAATGATAAACTTAATAAAGGAATAGTTTGGCTTACTCTGAAAACTTTGTGATTTTCCTTATGCAGAAACACTTTTCTTTTATTTAATGTCTGACAATTTTTGTAAAACAGACAAGGCATCATTGTTACTTATCTACAGCTTTGTTAATAAAACCATGAGTTTATGGACCTTTTATATATATATATATATATAATAATTTTGGAAAAAGGAGAAAACAGAAAATGTCTTTAAGGAAATAGACTTTATTTTAAGATAGGTACCTGCAGCTGGAAGTAGTTTTGAATTTAGTCATTGTTATTTTGCCTCAGAGTTTTTTTAAGGGAACTATAACTAGGGTGGGACACAAGCATGTAAGGTGTCAAACCAAGTAAATTGAATAAAAAGTCTCAGATCTAGGGTGTTAAAAAACCTTTAAAAACTTTCTAATATTAAAAATAAATTATTAGTATATGATAATTACTAACATTGAGCACCTTATTTCAGGACCTTATAGACCATGCAGTCAGTAACTATATGTTTTGCAGGACACGATATGTCAGCTCTCAACAAAGATCAGTGGTTCTGCATTATACTGCATTTTAAGAATGATGCAAAAATTTCTAAAAAGTGAAAATGGAAAGACAAATTCTGGCATTAATATCCCAAAATGCAATGGTGTTACAGGTCACAGTGAACTAACAAAATAGTTCTGCTATCTGTCTCTGTTGTTGTTATACTAATAATGCTTTGACTATTGATATTCACGGTATTTATAATTTATATATAATTTAACCTGATAAAGTGCCAGAAAAATCTGAGATGTGTTGCAGATCATGACTGATATGATGTTCATTTAAATTAAACACATTTGTATGTGAACAGCCATCCAAATATACCTATTATAGCACCAGCAGTATGACAGAGTCATCATTTCTTAAAATCTCTATTACTAGACTGTAAGTGGACTGTTAAACTTTGGCTCAAGGGCACAATAACCCTCACATCAGCATAATTTAATCATCAACATAAGCTAATGGAAAGTTAAATTTGATGTTCAAGTCAGTGTAATTCTCTTCCATTTCATATATTCCATGCCTATAGATTTTCCAAAATGGTTAATTTTTTTTATATTGAAATGTCTCTCTGGACATAAATACTACTATGCATTTTTATACTCTTATTATTTGATGGAAACAAAATTATCTCATTTCTCTTCTATATGTCTTGAGAATGATGTCATTATTAATCTATAAAATATTTTCTGATATGTAACTTCCAAGAAATTAAAGTATATATTTGTCTGTACTAGGGACTTTCACAATATACACCTCTAACTGACATAAGTTTTTACTGAGATACTGATGACAACCATACAAAATATTCTATTTGGACTACAAAGTTTTGTGGACTTTTTTTTTTATAAAGGGAAATAACCTAAGAGAAGCTCATAAATATACTTTTTTTTACACATGAATCTGTCCCAAAGATTTTCTCTGACATGGTATAACCAAGGGGTACACCACACAAAGTGGAACCAGGTGATTCCACATGGGAAGGTGGAGCAAGGATCTTTGGGTGGAGCAAGGATGGAGCAAACACATCAACCCACTAATATATATTGAGGAGGTTCGTGGCTGCTCCAAAATTTATAGGGCATATTTATAGGACTAATGCTGAAATGTTGCTCCATTTCCTGGGCATGACTGAGGAATACATCATCACTCTGGTACATTTGGGGCTGAAGCAACTCTCCTATGAAGACAGGTTGAGAGAGTCGGGGTTGTTCAGCCTGGAGAAGAGAAGGCTTCGGGGAGACCTTATAGTGGACTTCTGGTACCTAAAGGGGGCCTGCAGGAAAGTTGGGGAGGGACTTTTTGTCAGGGAGTGTAGTGATAGGACAAAGGGTAATGGCTTTAAACTAAAAGAGAGGAGATTTAGATTAGATTTTAGGAGGAAATTTTTCACTCAGAGGGTGGTGAGGCAATGTAACAGGCTGCCCAGAGAAGCTGTGGATGCCCTATCCCTGGAAGGGTTCAAGGCCAGGCTGGATGGGGTTTTGTGTCCCTGCCCATGGCAGGGGGATTAGAATTAGATGATCTTTAAGGTCCCTTCCAACCCAAATTATTCTATGATTCCATGATTCTATAATTCTATTATTTCCTTCCTATTTGCATTATCTATGCCAGTACTAAAAAAGTAGCTATGTACAGGCAATAAACACCCTCCACATATAGCTGAATGGACTGTGCTGAGCAAGTTAGCACTGGGAATTTTTTCTTTACTGTCTTGATGTAAACCAAATTAAATGAAGAGGATGATAGGGGCCTTATATCTTGACAGAGTCTGTGTGGTTCAGGTGACGAAATCATGGTCTGGTGGCAGTTACCCCATTAGAGGCTTTTCTATACCAGGCAAAGAGTGACTTCATTTCTTTGAATTGTAGCACAGCATAAATTCAGCCTATTTTTTTTCAAAACTCTCTAAAATCACCTCTTCTGTGTCTAGTAGTAATCTTACTACACCTTTCATCATAGACGCTAAGTTCATGTTTAAAATGACCAGTCAATTAAAATATAAAACTCAGATTCTCTCAGGCTCATCTACATTTTTCTTTTCATGGAGTGATTGATTGACTTGTGATTTCATTTTATCCTTAAAAACACTGATGATGGGGACTTGTATGAGTTTGATTTTGATTGTTTGTGTGACTGTGAAAACTAAGTAAACCAAATACAACAATGGAATTAGATTATAGACAAAATCTGGCATCTGTTAGATTAAAAGTCAGGCCATTAAAGTTCTTTACAATTATAAAACTCACTGTAAATAATGAACTTAAAGTATACTTGTTAACCTGAATGCCTCTTCATAGTTTAAAAGATCTAACAAATCTTGGATTATTAGGATGCAATTTTTCAGTGTTGCCTGATCATGTATGGCATTTATGATGGAGTGTTTTTTGTTGTTGTTGTTGTTTGTTTGTTTGGTGTTAATATGTAATATTATCCCATATTATTATACCATTATCCCATATTATTATACCATTATCCCATAATTTGCCATTCAAATGTATTACTCCTGGTGATACGAAAAATAAACTTTTTTGTTTTGTTTTGTTTTGTTTTGTTTTGTTTTTTTGGTGCACTGTAAATGTTCTTTTTGGCCAAATGAAGTCAATTTTATATATTCAGATCTTGTAAGTCTTGGAGTTATCTTGATAATCACAAGACAGAAGAGTCTTGCATGACTGAGAAAGTAAAAGTCATATTGACTAGACTGTTTGGAGTTTACTTAACATCTGTTTAGTTCTAGTACTTTACACACACTTGTCTGACACAAAATCTTTGTTAAAATGTCAACAGTGGAGCCACTTCAGGTAAGAAATGAGCCTAAACATTTTTGAGACATTAAGTATGGTATTCCTGCAAAGCTAAGGAAGACCAAATTCAGTTTCTTATCACTTATAAAAAGGAAAAAATATATAAATTATGTTTTCAATAATAATAATAATAAATCTTATTATCACCAGATATGCCCATGATGATCATGGCTCCATTAGTTTGATTTCATAGTGTGCTGAGCTACAGAACAGGAGGAACTGAAAGATGAATTTAAGCACCTGCATGAACAGAAAATAGGATAAAAGGAATTAGATTTCTAGGGTAGGAGTGCCAAGAGTGCCAAGGATTTATTTATTTTATTTTATTTTATTTTTATTTTATTTTTTATTTTTTAAAAAAATTCAGTACCTGTTCTTGTAGGACATAAAAAAAGAAAGAAAGAAAGAAAAAAGTTCATACAGTGTTGTAGCAAAGCAGTTAAATATGAGATTATGGTGGTCGGTAGAAGAATTGCTGAATGAATATGAAACTAGTTGAAGACAAGAAAATAGTAGGTTGGGATGAAGAGGGCATAAAGTGAGGAAATGTGAGTAGATAATTTCTCAGCTCAAAATATTGATGTCAAAACTGCTTTGCATTACTGACATTTGACAATGACACAAATTCAAGGACACTGTCAATATAGGAGTGGATTATTGTATGAGAAAAGTTAGATATTCTTGAGCTAGTAGAAATTAATTGAAATTCATCAAGAAAAATTAAAACTATTACTTTTTGCATTTAGCTGTGAGATCAGTTAGCAGAAGCAACACAAGGAGACAATCACCTAGATATATTAAAAAGTCACAAGACATTTATGAACTACTAATAGTGTGGTTCTGAAACAGTTTATCTGAAGTTGCTTTAGGAAGGATATTCTACCATGTATAGGACTCATAATTCCTTCTTAAAAGACCATATTGAACTTTTACTGTAGGATTCAGGACGTTAAACATCTGAATCTGTGTATCACCCAGGTCTATCTAGTTTGAACTAAATTCAGTCTTTTTAATAAAATAAAATACTTCAAATGTTTATTGTCTGTTGTTGCTGAGTTTTCTTGAAAATGATTGTTGAAGGACATGATTATTTTGTGGCTGAATCTTTGCATACAGTGAGAAGGTGCATGGAAAATAGCAATTTTTAAGCATTAATGGTCAAGATTTTATAATGAAAACTGGGACTATAACCTGCTATTCAATTCAGAGAAAAGTTTGTTTCCTGTAGATATAAGCACAATGTCATTCCTAAGGCAAGATTCCTATCCAGAGGTTATACCCTCTGTGGTCTTCCAAAATAGAAAATGATCTCAGCAGGAGCTTAAAGAAATTACATGCCTTAGACAACAAACTGTACTTGAATGCATGACTGTTCACAAACGAATTCAAATAGGACCTTGTGAGTAAAATGCAAAGGATATGAGATGCTGAAATAAGATTGTAGCTGTCAGGGAGCCTATTACATTGCTCTACTTCATTTGTTTCTTTCAGCTGAAAACTAATGACAGGGACCACCCAGACCACCTCCATGCCAAAGACAATATATATCCAAGTATTAAGTGATTTAAACAAAAAGTGAAAAATCCAGTCAGAAAGTAGGTGTTCTGGTTGTGACAACAAATGGTAAGGATTGTGGTGGTTTTAC
>NC_048893.1:29149294-29154997 GCF_011077185.1 Oxyura jamaicensis
TATGGGCTGCTGCAGGGAAAGTTAACATGCCAGCCAGACCCAGTACAAGGATCAGAGACATGAGCATGCTCTGATAAAAAGAGAGAAAACTGAATTACTTAATGCAGACCATTCTGATGAAATTAATAAACATGAAGATTTATTGAGTAGCCCACAGAAATGAAAGGCACAAATCTAGTTAACGCTCCTTCACCTATCCCTTTACCCCTCCATACTTTTTTGTAGAAAACCTTTTTTGTGAGATTCATAGATCTTACAAGACTGTGTCTTGACAGGCTTTCAATCTAAAGTTTTCAGTACTTTCACTAAAATGAATGATTTAGAAAATCACCTTGCTGAAGAGTATTTTGCTTGTGATTAATGACATTCTTCCTTTATTAGCTGATTTCCCGTGCCAGTCAGACGTTTGTCTGTTTTAGTCTGATAATCTTATGTGGTGGGGCAACTCAATGAGTACATGGTATTACTAGACATTATTCTCAGGAATTTTATAGTAAATGTTTTTCCTATAGTAGAATTTTTCCTTGCCTTGCCTTGCCTTGCCTTGCCTTGCCTTGCCTTGCCTTGCCTTGCCTTGCCTTGCCTTGCCTTGCCTTGCCTTGCCTCGCCTCGCCTCGCCTCGCCTCGCCTCGCCTCGCCTCGCCTCGCCTCGCCCTGCCTGTCTTTCCCTTTCCCTTTCCCTTTCCCTCTCCCTTTCCATTTTATTTTATTTTATTATTTTATTTTATTTTATTTTATTATTTTATTTTATTTTATTATTTTATTTTATTTCATTTTATTTCATTTTATTTCATTTTATTTTATCTTATCTTATTTTATCTTATTTTATCTTATTTTATTTTATTATTTTTTGGGGGGTGGTAGAATGCTCTTTATATTTACTAAAGTTAAATGTCACCTATATTTCTAAATCTCTGTCTGTTTCAGGGTGTCAAAGATGGTGAAAGGCCTGGAGGGGATGATGTATGAAGAGCAGCTGAGGTCACTGGGCCTGTTCAGCCTAGAGAAGAGGAGGCTGAGGGGAGACCTCATCACGGACTACAACTTCCTCGTGAGGGGGTGTGGAGAGGCGGGTGACCTATTCTCCATAAACACCAGTGATAGAACCCATGGGAATGGGGTGAAGCTGAGGCAGGGGAAATTTAGACTAGGTATCAGGAGGAGATTTTTTACTGAGAGGGTGGTTGTGCACTGGAACAGGATCCCCAGTGAAGTAGTCACTGCACCAAGCCTGTATAAATTTAAGAAACGTTTGGACTGTGCACTAAGTCACATGGTCTAAACTTCTGGGTAGGCCTGCGCGGTGCAAGGAGTTGGACTTGATGATCGTTATGGGTCCCTTCCAACTCGGAATATTCTATGATTCTATAATTCTATGATCTTGGTACTTCAGTCACCAGGTTTCCCTTGAGTTTTTATTATTTTAGTCCATCTTGTGAATCTAGTGCCTTCTTCCCATCTTGTATCCTGGAAAGCAACCTAAGACCACTGATTTCTCCCATTTTTATTATTTTATTCACAGTCAGTTGAATCAATGCCAAAGAAATAAGTCAGTGGTAGCATTGTAAAGAAGCACTTCACCGAAATGCTTGCAGCTTGTTATGTGATGATTGCCACATTTCACATTACCTTGGAGAGTCATTTGAAATAATTACAAACATACACTGACTGGAAGAGTTCATTGGCTATTGCTTGTGGCTTTCTGATCTGCTGGAGCAATTTATTTTTTGTGCTGGACTTCTCTGTAGTGCAGACTTTACAGCTCATCATTCAGTCACAGCACAGGTGACTGGTTGTGATGTCTCATTACTGTATGCAAGATCAATGCGTACAGTATGTAGATGGATGTAGATGAGACAGCCTGAAAAATATGTGTAACTCATAATGGTTTCATAGTGTGACTGTAACCAAATGTAAGTGCTGGAACAACACCTTAGCTAATTTTGTGGTACATATAGTGCAAACTGGGGACAGGTCAGAGTTAACTGTAAAGGAAAAGAGAGCAAAAAGTTTATTTTTGCAGTTCTTCAATCATAGGAGCATTCTGTGCACGATTATTTCCCGGAGCAAGTTGTTGATGCTGTTACTGTTATTATCTATATTAGCATCAGTTCTGCTCACAAGCTAGCATGCCACTGTTAGAAGCTAATAAAAAAATATCAAAAGGTCTCTTCTGCAAAGAATCAGTATTCTAAATGCAAAGGATGAAACATCAGATAGCTACAAGCACCCGAATAAGACCATGCACATCAGTTCTACAACCGGTCTTGCTACCATATCTGTTGCCTGACTTTTTTTTTTTTTTTTTTTTTTTTTTTTTTCCCCAGGCAATTGGATTATAAATAAATGAATAAATGAATATATTAAAAAATAAGGTTTACTAAAAGAGGGCAAAGACAAATATGGTTTTGTACATGAAACTCCTCCCAAGTGACAAAGGGGAGCATCAAGATAGACACAGAGATGTTCTCTTGAAAATTTCCAGGTATGTGACATGAATGTGACTGTGGTCCAATGAAGGAAAACATTACAGGCAAGACTGGATACAGACTAGTGACAGTGGAGGGAGATATATTTAAAAAAGTACAGAAGGAGAAGAGAGAGGGAAAATAGATGAAGAGAAGTGTAATGGTTAATATTTGACAGAAGAGGAAAAATCTTTGTAGCAGCGTCTCTATGGTTATTAGTAGGGAGATCTGTCTTATATAGAATAAAAAATCCAGTCAGGGTTTTATCTTTGCAAATGGATAGGACAGGCTGTCTCAGATCTGTCACTCAGGCTCCAGGTCTTAAAGAAATCCTGGATAGAGAATGAGAGAATGGTTTTTGCTGCTGATAATATACAGGGTGAGGACCTGCAGTTCTCAATAGAAGAGGTAGCAAGAAATGTTTTCAACTGAAATGAAAGATTCAATTTAGCTATAATAATGAGACATTTATAAATTAAAGTTGGTTAAAATGTCTAATGTTTTGTTTGGACAAAAACAAAAATCAAAAACAATCAAACAAAAAAAAGAATGTGGAGAAATTAATTATACCTGTGCTACCTTGCCAGAAAAAATATTCTACCCCATGGAGATACTATGTCTTCCAGAGGCATTCCAGAATATGGAGTCAGGAAAGATAAATATGCTTATGCTGGTTTTTTGCAATTAAATTACCCCTGTGCTGTGTATAAACATTTTTGGGTTTCTTTTTCATACCAGCTTTAGACTGGAGTTTTCAAGATATAGTATCATAATAGAGAATCTAAACACCTGAAAAAATTATCTGACAAACAAGTTCCAAGTAAAGGAATATAGACTGTATGCATTCACCCCTGAAGTCCATGGCATCTATTTCCATAAATTTTATTAAAATTGCATAAAATCTAAAGAAAAATGAAATTAGAAACAACACGACTGATCATTGTGTTTGTTGAAATTCACCCTCATAGCTGCTTTACTGGAAAACAAGGATTTGCTGGTAGGAATGTATTTTGATCTTTATTCAAGAAACATACAATTTTCACAGACAACCAATTAAGCCCCACTAAGATCAGTTGCTGAATATCTGCTGCCTGTGACCTAGTGACCTAGAACTTGCCGTTATATGAATAGGAGCTAAACAAAGAACACAGGCACTAATTTCTGAAGTGGAAGAAAAGAGCAAATTATGTTTTAATTGATCTGTACTTTGAATAGCTTTGCCTGAAGAATTTTCAAGTTCAGGATGAAAAGGAAATTCATTCACTTATCTACTTTTTTCTATTCTTCTGCATGGTAGCAATCAGATCTACAGAGATTGGTTAAAGCTAGCAAATAAAAAATGTATTTGACAAAGACAAATTCTCTGTGCTATGTAATAACCTGTGAATAATTACGTTGTCTGGAAAAATAATATTTTAAAAATTCAGGTGTAATTAATTAGGATGCTGATATCTGGTTTTAAAATAGCAAAAATAATATTTGGGATTAATAAATGTTGTAGCTATGCACTGTATAGCAATATAAGCTGATTTTATTATCCAGGCTGCACTGAGTAGGATTTAAAGAAAATGGAGACACTGTTCTGAAGGATGAATTTGGTAATATGCTGTCCATTTATCATAAAACAGTCAGGAATGATAACACAGGACAGGACTTCCACATATAGGTAAGCCTTGAAAGATAAAATCTGTAAAAATGTGCCAGATAACTAATTTAAACAAATTAGTGGAAGTATATTTTCAAGAGAACTGTGGAGAAAGTTCACTGCTTCAAATGGCATGTGACAGTATCAAGAGACATGTATTCGTGGGAGACAGGGAACTAGAGAGCGCGTTATTGTCTGCCTGTCTCTAACAAGGAACACCAGAACCTGTGTGGAGAAAGATAACATTGCTGGAAATGCTTGCTCTCCACTCCTGAAGCAAACACATATTTCAGCATTGGAAATTGGAGAAATGCAAGGGTGATGCTGAGCTGCTGTGAAACATGCATGTAAATGAGACTTCTAGTTTTGAAATACATCAAGGTGGCTGAGAGTTCAGAGCAGAGACAAGAGAGAAAAGGCCACAAGCAAATGCAGGCCTGGCCTGGCTGCTTCCCTGCTTTGTTCAGTGTGGGGATGCAGTGTGAGGGAAACTTGCTGGCAGGTGTGTAGGCAGGGAGAAAAAGTGAAAGGGTAAAGGTGGCTACAAGCCCCCTCACCACAGGGGAGATCCTCCTCGCGGTCAGGAGCATATCAGTCATGGCATTGTTACTCCTGGCAGCAGAGTCTGTTCCCAGAGATCCAAAGAGATGCCACGAGAAAAAAACCTGGTGAGAGTTACAAAGGAAACAGAGCCCGTTTAAGCTGTAGTTACAACAGATGCTTGCCTGCAACTCGATGGTCATAATCTCGATCATCTCGATGATCAGTGCTCTGAAATCTTTTAAAAATTGAATCACACACATGGCCTTTACGGATACAAAAAACTCTCTGAAATTGCCACTGAAAGGTAACTGGTGAAGTGCTCTGTGTGTATGCATCTCTAGACAGGCTGGTAAAAATAGCTCTGAGCTTCCTGAGGTGTCTCATTTGGTAGCTTATTCAGGAAATTAAATGAGTTAGGTCACAAGTGAGACCCAACAAAAGGCATTCAGTACTATACTGAAGCTGAAAATGAGAAGAATAGAATAAAACAAATGAAATTTATTAACAAAACAATTACTGTGGAGGCTGCTGTGTTGATGATTTTATTCAATTACATATCTAATTAAATGGAGGTTTTGCGTATAATTTTAATTTATTTTTTGAATAAACACCAGACAGTCCACACAAGGCTGTAATATCCAAGGACTGTGCCTGAAGCTTAAGCTTTTAGGAGAGACAGATTTCTGCCTCTTGTATCTTGTGATTTTCCTTCAATGAAACACTAAATTTAATATATATTTTTTTAAACCAACTGAAGCAATGAAATCCACAGTAAAAGACTCTTTCAACATCTAAGCATGCTATGGGGCACAAGAGCTATTTTATATGTAGTGTTTCTGTTATAAATTATTTCCCAGCAGCCAAAAATAAAATGGATACAGAGCAGAAAAAAAAAAAAAAAGAGAAAGAAAAGAAAAGAAAAGAAAAGAGAAAGAAAAGAAAAGAAAAGAAAAGAAAAGAAAAGAAAAGAAAAGAAAAGAAAGAAAAGAAAAGAAAAGAAAAAAGAAAAGAAAAGAAAAGAAAAGAAAAGAAAAGAAAAGAAAAGAA
>NC_048893.1:29155097-29176652 GCF_011077185.1 Oxyura jamaicensis
AGAAAAGAAAAAAGAAAAGAAAAAGTATACTGGAGCCCGTAAAACTCAAGGATTTATTTAGTGAAACTACTGGATAATACACCAAGGAATAAATTTTCACTGCAGTAACAGGAGTTGTATAGCTAAATTCCCATAAGCACTACTGTGAAAATATAAATGGAAGAATACATAAAAACAAGAATTTAATCACTTCTGCAATAAATTGTAATTAATTTAACTGCGATTCCATTTAAATTTAGTATCACTGTACTAAAATCAAAACTTATTTTCATTGCTAAGTGCACACCTGCCAAAAGACAAATTGCTGGCTTTTTTGATTCCAAACGTCTCTGTGTACTTTATGAAGCACTGATCATGAAGGTATCTTAATGCCTTAGAGTTAACAATAAATAAATAAAACCTTTCATACTGGAGTATTCCTCTGTAGATTCTGTGTGTGAGTCAAGTGATGGCAGCCACAGCTGGATCTGCCTGGGACACCAAATTCTTGTTCTGACATGAGGGCTGTCTCTGACCAGCAGTGATATCTATTTGAATCAAGGAACATCATCTTTCCAAGGTGAGTGCATTCAAGCAAAATCTACTATTAACTGGTTTTATTAAGTGTGGACTGGCTTAGCTCTACAAGAAAATGTGAGTGGGGAATGAAACAGTCAATGAATAATGTAATGTAAATTAAAGGTAGGCACAAATCTGCAGTATATGTTCCTGTGATCTCATGAACCAGAAACAAACAAAACAACAACAAAAAGCAAACAATAAAAATCAACCAACCAAACAAACAGAAAAACAACTAACCAAATATCAAACCCCTGAAACTCAAGTCTGTTAAGAAAAGTAAGAAATGAAGAATAGATGCCAATTTGCCATCCAAAGGCATTCACTATTAGACTTTTTGATATGGCCTAGTATTTGTGTATTTTTGAGACAGGGAAGAAATGTGCAGAGGATTCAACATGTAGAGGAATCTCTAAGTTCATTCCTCTCACTGTTTTCCTCTCACCTTAATGCAGATCTGATGAACATCTTCACTGGCTCAGAAGATCCTATACTGATCTTGTACAACATGAGTTAACAGGCACTGAAGACAGCAAGAGGAGAAACTTAAAAAGAGGTCACCAGAGAAAAAGCCTTTGCTTTACACACAGCAATGTCAAGATCTTTCTTATAAAAAGATAACCCATTCTTAATATGCAGAATGCTTCTCTTTGTTATTATCTAGACAAAATCTGAATGGCTAGATACTTGCAGAAATGTTAGTCTTCAATCTCTACTTAATTTGACCTACTTCTGTGAAATATGTAATTTGGAAGGTTATTGAATATCTGTAGAAAATGTTCTCTGTGATCATAGAAATACAAAATGACTCACCATGTCTGATGGCTTTTTGTGCCTGTGATGGTAGGGTGAATGTACATGGGAGCAGAATATATCATGGGGCCTTTAGTATTTAGTATGATACTTCATTATTTCTGACAAGAATACCATTTGATCATATTCTCACATTCAGTAACTTTTTTTTTTTTTTTTTCTTTCCAAAGCAAAAGATCAGATTATCTTCAAGCAGATTTAAAACAGTTATCACAGGAAAAAAAAAAAAAAAATCAGGTTATTAACAAAGGGAGTCACATACTGTTGGCCACAGATACACATGGTTGTAAACAAAATCCCATTAATAATTGGCAAGATGTCCTCTGGTTCCACTGACCACATATTTTTCATTTGTTGGTTCAAGGGATCCTTAAGCATGAGAATAATGTATCGCCTCAAAATACTAGTCCACAACTTTCAACATATGGCACAATACTTGATGTTATTACTATAACCATAGAAATCATAAATTTAGATACTGTACTGAATTAATGGATGGAGAAGTTCTGACTGCCTGTTGGATAGGAGAATCTGTTCTTAAGATCACGTAAATTTTTCTCAAAGCAAACATGACTGAAGCTTAGGAACAAAAATATATAAACCTGAGAAAGGCTTCAAAATTTTCTTACTGATTTCCTGGTCTAACCAGATGCAGAAATCATCTGCAGATGCTGGTTAGTTCAGTCAGAATCTGTAGGAATGTCCACTGCTCACTACCCTCAGATTCCTGCCGTTTCAATTTTAAAGGGTACTTATTGACACACTAGCTAACTTCTAGTGAAACAGTTTAGAGACTGCCAGCCTCTCCAATCTTTCTGTCCCATTCTCCTTGGGTGTTACTACTGTCTCACAGGTCTACACTTTTTTCCCCATCAAAAGTAACTCATTTACAATTCCTGATGTCTGTGACTTAAAACATTCTCTTGTACTTGTTCTCCAGGGTGAATATCTTTTTTATCTGTCATTATGACATGTCACTCTGAATGTAGTCCATCAATTTAAACAGTTTATTCAAGCCCATATATAATTGTCCTCGTGCTTAGACATTTTTTTCATATCTGTTTGCCTTGTTCTCTGTTCAGCCAGCACAACCAACCCTAACATGTTCTTCATGCACGTTTTAAATGAAAATATGTTTTGTTTTCTGTATTGCTTTTGAATCTCTTCATTTCAGTTTTCTTAGTGTGGCACACCATAATTTCCCATACTTTAAATTTTTTCTTGATATTGCTCTCTTAGCTATGCAACTACAAACATAATGACAGAATCTAGGACTGTCTTTATAAAAATCAGGAAAGAGCATATATAAGGAACTTCATCAGGTTGCCATGGTGATGCCTTAAAAGTTAGAGGATGCCAAAACTAAGGTTGTCTGCAAAAATATTCACTTTATCTGTTCCCAGGCCATGAGAAAGTTGATTAACTTATCTTATTTTTTTTCCTAAAAAAATAGGAGCTCTGCTTCATTCAGGATACAGGATGGATGGTACTAACTTAAAAAAGCAAGTACCCACTACTTTGCTTTCTCCTGTTTTTGCCTACATGTTTGGACATCTTATTTACAGCAAAGTATACATATTATGCGCTAAGGACAGAACCATTAATTTCCTCTTGGGTTTTTCAAAGCATCCATCTCTACAGTGTTACTAAATGCTTTAAAAAAGATAACTAAGTTTCAGCTCCCATTTCTCCATGGATAGATTATCTGGGTTGCAGATTAAGCATTGCATGGTTGTGGAGATTTGTAAGAGCCAGCATGGGTCGAAGAAGGCTCTGTTTGGAGCAGGCAGAGCACCCCATGGCCAGAGCTGACACTGTGGCAAGCTCAGGCTTGGCAGCACAGTTGCTCTAGCAAGGAGGAAAAAAAAAAAAAAAAAAAAAAAAAAAAAAGCCTTTTCACTTGCAGAGTGAAAAACATGAAAAACATGAAAGCCAACCCTGCATTATGTGTGCTAGTGATGGAGGATATTGGTGTGGGTGTCTCAGAAGTGTCTCCTTAGAAGCGGGAGCACTGGTGGGTGTGAAGGAGAAGTGGCTCATCTGGCACCACATCTGACTGCTTGAAGCCCAGCAGGGCTAATTGGCTTCAGTGTCAACAACAGCCCTGCCAGAGCTGGGCTGTGAGGTGTCTCTAAGCTGTGTGGTTTCTCTAGTGGCTAAACCATTACACTGGTTTGCCTCCCTCCCCAGTGCAGTCAGTCAATCCCAGCCCCCGACCCTCAGCACTTTGTAAAGCTGCACTGTAAGCTTGCCGATGGAAATGAGCAGGGTGAGAAACAAAGAGATAAAACTGAATGCCCGCCAGAAAGGTGTTATTATTTAATACCCATGATTTCATTGGTCTGGCTCACAGCATGAATACACACGCACAGTTGAGTCAGCTTAACTGAGTGGGTAGTAAAATGTGTTATGGGGGAGGTTTCAAACAGTCAGAGTGAGGGAAGTCAGGGACCTCAATTAACCAGGTTTGTTATTGCACACAGGACAACTTCAAGCTCTTCCCTAAGCAAGTCATCCCAGATACCAAATAGGAACTGACTTGTTAGAGCTCTTTCACAAAGCAGGGTTGGCTTTGACTTTGTCAGAGTTGTGAGAGATGAATACTTTAGGTCCAATTTTCAAGTCAAACCACAGGTAGAGAGGACCTGATAATTAATACTTACCTATTACAAGTCTAACAAGAACTATTCGGCTGCCCTAATTGTAAAGGCATCTTTCCTATCACCACAGGCTTCTGTTTCTATTTGCAAAGTTATCATTTTGTGATAAACAGGAAAGAATCCTACAAATAAACATTTATCTCCCACTTTTTTCTATTATTTTTTTCTATTATTTTAGAAAAACAAGATGTGTAGATAAGTAAAACCATAACATTGTAAATATCTTCATGTTTGAATGTTTACATCTGTATTCCTAATAATGTTATATCAGCATATCACTCTTTCTCTGTATCTCTGCAACTGTGTATGCATGTGGGGGGTGTATGTAATGACTTTTAACCCACAAGCCATGACATTATAACTCTGTCATCATGGAGGGGGTCAGCTTCTCATGATCATTTCACTTAATTTTGTTTCTCTTTTCCATGTTATCCCAGAATCTTTTTTTTCTTATTCTATGATATTTATCTCCTTCTGTGACAAGGTGACCTATGTAGTGAATGAGGGAAAAGCTGTGGATGTTGCCTACTTAAACTTTAGTAAAACTTTGACACTGTTTCCAATATCATTCTCCTGGAGGAACTGGCTGCTCATGGCTTGGACATGTATATGCTTCACTAGGTAAAAAAATGTCTGGGTGACTGAGCTCAAAGAGTTGTGGTGAAGGGACTTAAATCCAGCTGGAAGATCGTCACCACTAGTGCCCTTCCCCAGGGTTCAGTACTGGGGCCACTTGTCTTTAATATCTTTATCAATTATCTGGATGAAGGGAGTGAGTGTACCCTCAGTAAGTCTGCAGAAAACACCACATTAGGCAGGAGTATTGACCTGCTTGAGGGTACAAAGGCTCTACAGAGGGATCTGAGTAGACTGGAGGCCAAGGCCAACCGTATGAGGTTCAAAAAGGCTAAATGCTGGGTCCTGCACATGGGGCACAACAACCCTATGCAACGCTACAGGTTGGGGGATCAGTGTCTGGAAAGCTGCCAGGTTGAAAAGAACCTGGGATTATTAGTCAACAGCTGGCTGAATATGACCCAGCTGTGTGCTCAGGTGGCCAATAAGGCCAACATCATCCTGACTTGTATCAGAATAGCATGGCCAGCAGGTCTAGAGAAGTGATTGTCCCTCTGTACTCAGCTCTGGTAAGGCCACACCTGGAATACCTTATTCAGTTTTGGGCCCCTCACTACAAGAAGGACATTGAGGTGCTTAAGCACATCCAAAGAAGGGCAGCAAAGCTGGCGAATGGTGTAAAGAACAAATTTTGTCAGAAGTGGCTGAGGGAACTGAAGGAACTAGAGAAAAGGAGGCTATGGGGAAACCTTATCACTCTCTACAACTGGCTCAAAGGAGGTTGCAGTAGTGTGGGGGTTGGTCTATTTTCCACAGCAACAAGTGATAGGACAAGAGGAAATGTCCTCAAATTGTGCCACGGGAGGTTTAGGTTGGATATTCGTAAAAGTTTCCTCACTGAAAGGGTTGTGAGGCAGGTTGAAAGAGGCTGCCCAGGGTAGTTATTGAGTCACCATTCCTGGAGGTATTTAACAGTTGTGTGTATGTAGTGCTTAGGGACATAGCCTAGTGGTAGACTTGACAGTGCTAGGTTAATGGTTGGACTCAATGTTCTTAGAAATCTTTTCCAATGTAAATGATCTCTGGGATAAAGATCTTTTATTTAGTGACTATACTCCATATGTGTATATATATATATAAAAATATATATATGTATATATATATATATATATTGGGGGGCTGGAGGAAATTACTATTACTGTAGGAATTTCAAAAATAACTTCTATTGAACCAATTTTTCCTTCTGTCACCATATGATGAATTAATAAAGACAATGAATAGTTATTTTACATTGTGCAAGCATCATAAAATGGTAGATTAAGTTGTGTGTAATCAGTTATGCAACTAAAAAATTAACAAACATTTTGGAATTGGAAAAGGCAATTGAAAAATTTCCCTTTACTGTTGGTATTGCTCTGAGGCCTTTTCTTTTTAAAATGACTTACTATGCAATAACTTACTATATCATTTGCCCCCTGATTCAGGATCCCTTTAGTCTCTGCAGAAGTTTGGAAACATGACATTATCATATTATGCACAAGCTGCAATGGTGAAAGTATTTGATTCTGCCCCCTAAAGAGTTAGATCATGGGAAAAAAATAAAAACTAAAAAATAAATAATGCCTGTTGACATAAACATACACAGAAACAAAGATAGAAGGTTGGACCCAGGAAGTCCCTAAGCTTTAAATTGCTGAAAATGAGGAATTATAATTTGTCTGTGTTGTTTTCATACTTACTTTGCAAAAGCAACCATAAGTTGTCTACTACTAAAGTCTATATAAAATATCTACAGATATTTTGTTTGGCCCAGCATGGATGTTCTGCTATTTTGTTAAGTGCATCACATTGTTGCATATTATCATTTTCTTTTTCAAGGCACTGCAATGGAAATTGAATTATTTCACTCTTAAAAGATTTACAGTTGAGTCTGATTATCTGAAAAATATTTCCATAAAACTCATTGCTTTGTTAAAGCATTAGCTTGTTTTCTTTATTACCTTTTGCAAATGCATTTAACTCATGTACCATAGTAATAACATCAATGGATGAGGTTATACTTTAGTACAGTTGAATAAATTCTCAGTAGCTCCTATATTACAGTTTATCCTGTATTTTCTTTTAGCTGCCATAAAGCCTGTAAACCAGGTGGAATAAAACCACCACACCCTGCATTTGACCACTGTAGCCTACATCAGAAAAGCAAAACCTGTTGTTATGGCCACACCACAAGCGTCAAACCTGTTTCTGCAGTCAAAAGGATAGGAAAGGTGTCCTTGGCTTACAGAACGTGGACTTTACAAATCATTCACTCTTATATCACTGCTTCAGTGCCTGTTCCAGGCCTCTCAGCATTAGTATCTTTCCAATAACTGCCTGACAGAAGTAAGCACACAGGAAGGAGAACTTTGGGGCTGGTGAGAAGCTGAAAGTGAAAGGAACAGTAGGTCTACAATCATAATTGATCTTGCTAAATTGCCTTTTTATTTACTACTTGCTTAATGATTCTTTCAGCTCATTTTTTTCTTGCATTTTGCTCTGCAGAGTTTCAGTACAATAAATAATATTTTTCTGGGTTCTAAGTTATAAACCTTGTCATTTTCTAAAGTTCATATGTCACAGGTTGAAGCCAGACAATATAGTATGATTACATGCCTACAATTTTCATATAATTTTTCATACTTGGTATGCACACAGAAAACACAGGTGAGCATCAACTGCAACAGAACTAATTCTCAGATTGGGGATCTTCTACTATAATACATTTGCATATAATGATCTGAGAAATTATGGATTTGCCTATGTTCTCCAGGTCTTATTACCTTAAAATAATACAGAATCAAATCCCTTCCTTGATTTCAAATTGAGAAATAGGCAAGTACCCGTCTTTTCCCATCTTTGTCTGGATTCTCACTGGTTTCTTCATTCATCAATCCTGTAACAAAATCACTCTCTCAATCTGCAGGAGCTACATGGCAATCACCACTTGCAAGATTACTAAAATATGTTCATATATAATCATATCCCTACTAGATATTTGCTACTTTATGTCATTTAACTAATAAAGATTAAAGATATTTGCATAGGTAAGTAGATTAGACTGGTAACCCTGTGCTACTGAATAGAGAAATAGACTCTTAAAAGCATCAGTACACATGAATGCCTCTTTCCACAGGCAGTTGGCTTATCTTTCCTGATTTAATTGAAAAGGCTCAGAGAAAGTTTGTTGTGTATGCAAATTGTAGTGGTAGTGATAGAGTGTCAGTGACATTTTACACTGAGCACTGCAGTGATTTTTCAGCTGACCAGCTGCAAGGCATTTTTTTATCTGGGTGCTGTGGAGTGCCTGTGAAGCACAGCTGATAGCCTTTTCAGTTCCATCTGGGATCTGTTCTGACACTGCCTTCCTTGTCACACTTTAGGGGCTATACATAGCAAAACCATGGCCTAAAATGGTCTTATTGTCACTCAGTACCTTTTCTTAACACTCTGTTTCTCCTCTTCCTGCCTTTTCTCTTTACCACGGGAATACTTGACATCCTTTCTGGATGAATTGCTCTTTTTGTGCCAACCTAGCAAATAGACTTGGCAGGTAGTTTGGCAATAATTGATCATACCCAAACAGTAATTGAATTTTGTTTGCTGTCGACACAGAAGAAGCCAACACCATGCTGTCTCTTCTGTGACAATAAGCACCAAATTACATTACTCATTTCATTGCTCATTCTCCAATCCATTTCTCTGGGTGTGAAACTTCACAATCTACCTGGATGGGAAAGGGAGAGAGAAGGAAAAGGCTGAAGAGACAGTTTGGCTGTGACTACCAAGTAGTTTGGTGCAGTCAGATTAACAAAAGAAGCTATGGCCCCCTTTCTGATTTCTTCTCCTGAGAAAATCCACTGTGCTTTGGTTTCAGCCAAGCATTTTTTGCTTGCTTCACATTATCATCTCCAAAATTTTCAGGGCAATAATTTGAGATTACTGTGTGGGGACCTATCAGCAATATTTATTTTTCAATAGGCCAGACACTGCACTTTGGCAACTCTGTCAAACACCAGCTGCAGCTTGGGCTCAGTTTTTCTTAATCACAAACAGTACAATGTAACACAAGAGACTTTTTTTTTTTTTTTTTTTTTTTTTTGTCTGTTACAATACAGTACTTGCCACCAAATTTTGTGTTTTATTTTCTGACACTTTTGGATGTGAGTAAGGATAAAGTAAGGAGCCTGGCAGTCCCCCCCTTCAAAGTATACTTAATTCCTGTTAGGTTTGCCATCTGTTTCAATATATTAACAGGGACTAAAGACGACACAATTTATGTTATGGGACCCTTCTGGTAGAGGGAGGACTGAAGTCAGAATGAAAATACATACATTCATGTATCTTGAAGTCCCCTTCCGTGTGATCAAGTCCTACCTATGTTTATGGGTGAGAAAGAGCTGGCTAAAGAGAGGAAAAGCATGAGATGAAGGGAAATATGTGAAAGTATACTGGAGACTTGTGGTGCTGTTATATCTGCAAGAAAGGGAAGAAGACCCAGAGTTTGCTGAGCGTGTATGCAGCCACCATCACATGCCAGCATTGGCAAAGAGCTGTGCAGGTCAGACCACATCCAAGGTGACAGAGGTGGCTATGTGCAGTCAGAGGCTAGAGGACTGTGTGTGCCACTGAGGAGCAAGGCACCCTGTGAGAGATTTTCTGAACACCCACCTTGCATCCACTGCCATGCCAGTGCAGCCCTGCACTGCTGAGCAAATACTGGGGCTGTGAGTGACACATGTGACAGTGAATGCATGTGTGAGAGCAGTAGGAGGGAATAATTATATGTACCCTGTGAATACTCATCTACTTATTACAACACTGACTTAATAAAATATATTCCAACAAATATTACTGTGATCTGTATCTCCTGCAACTCAATTCCCAGTCAAGAAAAAGAGAATTTTCAACACATACCCACTCACTATTTTATGTGTAAAAAGGTTAAGAGGTATTTACTGCAGTAGGTACAACAGCCAGAAAAGATCTTCATGGTTTCTGTAGAGCTTTCCAATGCTTTGCAGAGTCAACTACACTTCTAAAAGCAAAAATCTTGGGTTAGCATTATAAATGACCTAATGTTGTGAGTTAGAATTTAACTGACTTGACCGAGATTGAAAGGAAGTAATTGTTGGTAAGTGTAATGGGTACATTACAAGCTGATTTCAGTTTCTACTGTTGAAGTTGTAGAAACAATGTCATTTCAAAACAAACCTTTTACATTTGTGTTTTCTTCTAACACATCTATGCTTTGTAACTCTTGAAATTATTTGGCATTGCAACTGCCAGTGATAAAACAAAAAGAACAGTTACTAGTGAATAAAGCAGTGAACTTATATTGGAAAGCATGATATGCTGAACCTCTTTCTTTTGGAAGAAAATTACCTAGTATGTCTGAACATGAAACTGTGATTTCTGTATGATATGACAGGATTTCTGTATGATATGACAGGATGTTTTTCTTTTTCTTCAGTCTTCAGAGTTTCTAAACTGTGGAGGTGAATGGAATTGGCCTGTGAGGTCAATGTATTATCCCTGTTAAGCCAAGGAAACCCCCGAGAAAACCCAAAAAACACTGGTACTCCTGATTCTTTTTGAGCCATAGAAGAGGGTAAGGCCTCACACAGCTATTTTTTGGTTTTGAAACATGTAAGGCAGTAAAATTAACAGAATCTTAGTGAAAATTGGTGCAAAATTAAAAAAAAATCAATTTAAGAGAAATTACCAACATTCTTCAGATGAATCAGAGCTCCTTGTGACTGTAGAAACTTCCGAATGATTTGTGAAGTTCTATAAAATATGTACCTAATTTTATGAATTTATTTTGCCTTTCTTCTTTCTCTCATGAAGATTTCATTTTGCTTTTTTCTTTAGCCAAGCCCTTTTTGATCATGTTCTGGAGAGAATCAAAGTCACTTACCTTTTCCCTTAAAGTCTGTTGCTCTGCAGTGTTTGGCAGCTCCAGAGGGAGGGAATATTCCAGAATTCTGTGTCTTCTCAAAAGGAAGCATAAAAGCCAGAAGATGAGATTCCCATAGGACAGAAAACTGACAATACAATGGACAAGGCAACTGAAAGTAGGCAGGAATACAACATCTCAAAATGCTGTAGGTGTAAAGTGCTCTTACCGAAATGAGTGCTGGAAACTTACTGGGAGAATTTAAGGAGTATACTTTTATTCTGTGCGTTAAGATTAGACACACAGTTGGAGGTCTTACTCTCATGTTGTTAGAGAAATGACCTTCTTTGGTGGGAGTTCACTCTCTCCCTTCTCCTAAATTCTTCTTGTCTCTCTCCCCCAGCAATTGCCACTGGCCTGACCTCTGTGGTCCCAGGAGTGTCTTCACTTCCTGTATCCACACTGCCATGCATTTACTCATTTCCAGTGTAGCATTTTGCCTACATATCCTTTAGCCATTTTCTGAAACTAGGCAAAAACTGTTTACTTGATCCTGATTTCTAATACATTTCTGGCAAATTGGGAAAATAGTGTATATTACAAGAAAACTGCACTGTTCTGCCTTTGGAAAAAGTCTGTTTCCGTAAGAGCTCAAAATGGATTGACCACACTGTGACCTTTGGCAAATCGCTCAGCCTCTCCATCTCTGTTACATGCTTCAGGGAAGGCATTTAGACAACTGATATTGCAGCAACCCTTGAAAGTGTGCCTTCAGCTTGGTAAATATGAATATATTGCAATATTTAATACAAACATTTAGTGAATCTAATCATGCCCAGAAAAATGGCTAACTGCAAAATGGCTAACAGTTTATTGTTTTCAATGCAATGCATTACAGATAGGTAAGTAACACATTGCTAATTATTAAGTTACTTTTCTGCTGAACATGTCTAAAAAATAATTTGAACGTTTTTCCTCAAAGGAAGCTCTGTCTGATTCATGATGCATTACACATTTAAATACTTCTGGGGACCTGGGCTTGAATGATTTTTTAGACTGAACTCACTAAAATGGAAAACAAATAAAATAATTTTTTTTTGTTGTTTTTTCTCTTAAAGACTGTTCAAATTATTGAAGACTAAAAAAGCTTTTAATTTTAATTTAGGAAATGCAGGCAGACTTATTGATAGAGAATGACTTGTTACTATCTGTCTATCTCCATTTACAATATAAATCTGAGTTTTTCTTGCTTGATGACATTGCTTTCTTTACAATATTTATACTGACAAGATTCCTGAAAGGTAGAGAAGTGCATAATGACTGTTTTACAGATCACGAACTGAGAAGTATGGAAACAAAGGGGCATTTTAACAGCAGTGTTTTAACCACCTGCCTTTATGATGCAAAACTGCTTTGTCATTTCAGTCCTACATTCCGCATCTTTGTTGGCTGTTTTTGTGCTTATTTTGTCACTAAAGAGTAATGCCTTCAACAGATGCACACAGAACAGGAAACTGCTTAAAGTAGACAGCAAAAGCGTTAAGAGATGATGGTGCCTGTAACTTAGCGGTTTACTAAGTGTAACTGGCCGTAGTTAGTTAGACATCCTATGCTAGTCATTGGACAGAAACAGACAGTTCCAAAACATATTTTGCTGGACTAAAAGAGGTCTGAGAGTGACTAGTTCAGATGTGAACTGTTCTGAAAAGACCTAGGTGTAATCTGATGAAGTCCACATCAGTTAAACTGGTCTGTTAAGGACCAGTGTCAATGTCTGAACCGCAGGCCTACAAGGGAAGACAGGCAGAGCTCAGATACCTGCATTGTTTTGTGTTTTTACCTCAAATGACCCATCTAAAGCTTTTTTGAGTATGCAGTTGAGGAAGGTTTTCAGACTGGATTTCCTGAGTCCTTGTGGTAAATGGCAAGTTTGAGTCTACACATTTTCCACAATAACGTAGGGAGACGCTGCCAGTTTAGCACCATGTAATCCATTACAGTGATGGATTAGGCCCTTCTGATTCCTTAATCTAGGTTCCAGTCTCCTGTGAGCAATAGACTGGGATTTTCGTCTGGTATTTTGGCTTTAGGTCCCTGTTGACTTAGGAACAAAGAGTTCTCTTAAGCCTTTTGTGGACTGAGACACTTAGTCCAGCTGTTGCAGACCTTATCTCTGTTTCACCTGCTCTTCTGTCATGAAACAGTTTTCTGGATATCACAGCAGGCAGTTAGCTGCTCAGGCACAATCAGTGCAGTTGCTGACACACTATCTAAACTTGATCTGCTTGGCAGGACAAATACAGCAGGTGGATGACTATTCCTGTCCTGCAAACACAGACCAGGCACAAATCACAGCTCAGCCAGCCAGGTGTAATTTACACCAGCCTGCCCAGATGACCCCTGCTAACAGGAAGCTCACCCTGACTGTGGCTGACAGCTTAGTTTCTACACGTGGCAATTCCTCTCCTCAGACCACAGCATCAACATGGTCTTAGAACTCAGAGTATCATCTTTCTTTTAATGGCCTCTTCATTGCTTTCTGAATTAAGTGTTAACTTATTATCTAGCTTCTAATTAATTAATCTAATCAGTTCCAGCTGGGCACATACAGTGAGGTATCCTTTATCCAGATGGGTAGGCTTTTGGGTACTGTCAACAGGATTTGTTCAGAGCCTGTGTGGTGGCTGCAGCTCCTCAGATGGGGAAAAAAGGATTAGTGGCTGCATCATGAGGGACTTTCCTGAAAGTGATGCTTTTGCTGTTCAGCACTGTCTGTTCACTACACTTATATAGGTTGAATACTATAGAGTGATTGGCGTAACAATAAAGGATCCAAATCTAGGTTTTCTCTATGTGTGTTCAGAATAACAAACTGATTTTTATAATAGAATCCTAAAAGTCTTCCCATGAATATTTCACCTAGTACAATTTATTTATTCAGACCTTGAATAGGAAACACATTGATCTACAAAGAATTTCAAACCTGCAGCAAACTTCATTGCTAGAATATTAATAGGAAGCATGCTTGAAAAGGATATGAAACTATGTAGATTAATTTTAAAAATCAATATTCAGAGACAACATTTTGCAATACTTAACGAGCCCTATTTCTGACTTTGTGATAGTGCTTGTATACCCTTTTGCCATGCAAATTGACATAATATAGTGTAACTTTTATGTTTACAACATTTCTCCTGACTTTGGTTTATAAGTTTTTGTCTAGATACAGCTGTTGGTTTGAAATATAGAATGGCAAAGTGATGAATGTCAAGAAGTGCTAGGATGTCACAAGTTGCTACAATCAAATTCAGTAGGATTTAGGTAATCTTTTCTTGAATTAAACTCCCTAACACCACTGAAGAGAATAATAATAATAATAAATCCTATCAGATCTATGCAAAATTATACTCCAACAAATATTACACAACAGTGTAAATAATAATACTTTAGTCAAATATATCTTTACCTCTTTTAAGTTCTCAAGGTAGCCTTAAGTTTGGGAAGAATTTTCAGAAATCAGATGTTGAGAACACGACTCCCTTGAATGTCTGGCTTCTTATAAACCTTTAGAAATGATTAAAAAGCTTTTAGAAGGGCTGTACTTTAACTGTCAGTACGAATAACTTCTGTGTATGAATGGAAAATGCACTTTAAGTGCAGATGGTTAATAATGACATCATTTTTGTCTGTGTGACAGGAATAGATGCTGTTATCACTGGGTGTGTATGTTCTTGTTCATGAGTGTATATGCTGATATACATTTACATAAGAGCAATTGTTAAATGAGTGGTTTGCTTATTTTGTAGTTCTCTTTTTCTTTTTACACAGGAGAGGTGAATCCTGCTTAGATATTGACAGTATAAAGGATGCATAACTGAATCCTTTAGGAAGGTTAATTTTAACTTTTGACACTTTGATTTAATCTTACTTTTGATTGCCAATCACAAATGATGTGATATAACATTTATTTCTTGCACCTACTTGCACACACTAGATATTAATGGATTTATTTTTGTCAAGCTTCATTTCAGATAGCCTTTTTTTATTCAGTAACAATTTATTAATGTGAAACATTTTAGGGTATTTTCAATAGAATATTAACTTGGTGAGGAAATTATGTTTTTTCATATTCTTTATAAAAGATATAGGTTTCACAGAATTACAGAATGGTTAAGGTTGGAAGGGACTTCTGGAGATCATCTGGTCTAGCCTTTCTGCTCTGACAGGGTCAGCTAGAGCACAGGATTGCATCCAGACAGCTTTTGAATATCTCCAGGGAAGGAGACTCCAAAACCTGTTTGAGAAACCTGATCCAATGCTCAGTCACACTCATAGTAAATATTTTTTTTCCTCATGTTCACACAGAACTTTCTGTGTTGCAGTTTGTGCCTGTTGCCTCTCATCCTATTTCTGGGCATCACTGAGAACAGTCTGTCCTCATCCACTTGACACTATCCCTTCAGATACTTGTACACATTCATCAGATTCCTCCCGACCCTTCTCTTTTCTAGGCTAAACAGACCCAGTTCCCTCAGCCTCTCCTCATGTGAGAGAGGCTTCTGTCCCTTAATCATTCTAGTAGTCCTTTGCTGGACTGGCTGCAGGAGCTCTATGTCTCTTTTACTGGGGACCCCAGAACTGGACACAGCACTCCAGGTGAGGCCTCACCGTGGCTGAGTAGAGTGGGTGGATTACCTCCCTCAACCTGCTAGCAATACTCTTCCTCACACAGCCCAGTGTACCATTGCCCTTCTTGGCCACAAGGGCACACTGCTAGCTCATGGTCAACCCACTGTCCACCATGACCCCTGGGTCCTTCTCTGCAGAGCTACTTTCCAGCAGGTCAGCCCCCAGCGTCTGCTGGTACATAGGGTTATTACTCCCCAGGTGCAGGACCCTGCACTTGCCTTCATTGAATTTCAAGAGGGTCCATTCTGTCCATCTCTCCAGCTTGTTGAGATTCTTCTGAATGGTAGCACAACACTATGGGGTATCAAACACTCTTTCCAGTTGTGTATCATCATCAAACTTGCTGAGGAGACACTCTATCCCTTCATCCAAGTCACTGATGAATAAGTTAAACAATACTGGACCTGGTATTGACCTCTGGGGGTCACTGCTATTTACAAGTCTCCCATTAGATTTTGTTATCACAAGCCTCTGAGACCTGCCATCCAGCCAGTTCTCAGTCCACCTTACCATCTGTTGTCCAGTCCATACTTCCTGAGCTTCATTGACTCCAAGTCTTCAAGAGGAACAAAAGCCTTTCTCCTTATACAAGGAGTGACATATTCCAGTCTTCATCATCTATAGACTTGACTTTCTGTTTCACATGGCACAGAGCCCACCTGCATCTCCACTACAATGTGTGTGTATGTGTGTGTGAGACTCCTGAAGCTGTAAGGTCTCTGGGAATATCCTGTCTATCTCTCATTCATCTTCATGAACGCTACACAGCCTGCTTATATCCTCCCATAACTCTTTGACCTGGTGACATAATTCATCAACAGCAAAACACCTTCTGCAGAAGAGATGACTGTCAGCTCAAGCTTCATGGGAGTACCCAGGCCCTCGCTGCAACCTGAGACCTGCAGAGCTACATCCACTGTCAGAACAGAAATTCACTGTTTAGAACAGAAGTTCCTGTCATACAGTGAGAGAAAGCCTAATTGCTCATGACAGGCTGAACAATCCTTATTTCATGGTTTATTGACAGGAAACCAAGATATTTATGGATAGTGAGTGTCTTTCATAAGCATCAAAAATAAGGATAGAACAACCATCATCAGTGGTTCTCATAGCAGCCATTCTCAGGAATTTCTGGTGGGAGTGGAACCATGAATTGGTTTCTGCCTTCAAGCTGTCTTCTGTAGGAAAATAACCTTGAAAGAAAGGAAAAAGCAACTCTGCTAAAGAGAAAGGGTGAGTAAAGTTGTGATCCATGCATGGAGATAAAGTTATGTTTTACTCAACTTCTGCATCAGGTATCTAATTTGAAAAAGTGATTTTCAAAAATTTTGCACAGCTGCCATATATTCCCTGAAGAGTATAAAATCCATAGAACCTCCCTCCCCACCCCCCATATATATATATTTATATATATTTATCTACAGTATTTGGCTTGTTCAAAACTTCACAAGCAGAAAAATTCCACCTTTTCTCCACAACACAAAATAATTTTGTAATATGTGCTTTTCTCTGCCCATAATGTCCATGATGTTTGACCTTGCATTTTTTAATTCATGTGAAATGTAGGCATCACTATAGGAATTGAGACTAGACAATAAGTCTTTTTTCCAAGAGTCTTTGTTTTACTCATTTTTTCCTTCATGGCTAGATGTTCCTTCTACTTTTGTCTGATGAGTAGCTCTCTTTCCTCTTAGTAGCTAATACAGACTCAAAACACTTGGCTGCTTTCTCCCTTTTCAAGCAAGCATAAGCTGCATCAGCATTTCTGCTCCTTGATCAGTTATGCTCAGGCTGCAAGGAGAATGAAAACTCAAGGTAGGAACACCTGCAGTTCACACTATTAATTCCTAATGTGTCTGGGGAGGCAACCACATAAAGAGAGAGTGCGACATAAGACCCAGGGAAGTAGTGAATGTGAAAATCACATGGAAACAAAAAAATATGTAAATGGGAGTCTGGGGAATCTGGGGAATAGATAGGTGTGGCTGCCAGTGTTGGCAGAAATGCAAATGCAGGTCATGGCCATTTGCTTTTTTTTTTTTTTTTTTTTTTTTTTTTTTTTTTTAATCTGCTGGATTTCTGCTAAGAGCTACAATTTGCTGACAAAATCTATGAATCTGTGGTGTTATCAGAAGTAGGAAGGAGTTGGTTGATGGAGAATGGGAGAGAACAGAAAGGACTGGCATCATTTGGGACTCAAAAGGAGATGGAAATGGCAATGTGAGAAAGGCCAAGATACTTTCTTGGTATTGCCAGCTGTCTATTCTGTCTGTAGAAATTCTACCATGTACAAGGTTATGGTCTAGCATTCCCCATGAGCAGGTGTAAATGCACTGGCGGTGTAAGACAGCAATGAAGCAAACACAATGAGACTATTGCACATGTGAAAGAAATTACTGATTGTCCATTTCATTCATTTTTCAGCAGCAAGATATTTCTATTTCATGTGTTATTTCAGGTATTTGTGTAAACTTCGGATAAGTTTTTTTTTTTTTTTGTATTTTACTTTTAGAGGTGAACACTGTTTAATAAGAGTAAACACAAATATTTTTTCTTTTGTTTAATATATTACAGAGGCATAAAGATACATACTTTTAAAATGCAGTATGATTGGTAATGCTTTATTTTTTTATTTTTATTTTTTTTATTTTCATTTTGGTTTGTTTTATGTTGTTAGCAAAAAAGTCAGTAACACTCAATATTTTTCTGGGAATCTTACCTATGAATGTCAGATTTCATCAAGTTTGTTATATGCGCAGCCCATTATATTTTTTAATAAACTAAACAAACATCCTATTGGTAATATCTCTTGGTACCCTCATGTTACAATTTAATGAAATACTTACTGAAAGAGGTTTCTTGAAGTACTTCTATTGAAATATTTTAGCAAGTGGCAGATGGCAGCACCCAGTAGACAATAGCCTAGGAAATCTTGAAGGACTTAATTATGTTGAATTATGAAGAAGACTTAAACTTGGAAAAGTTTTGTTTCATTTTTTGTGCAGTATGCCATAGGCTATCCTTCAGTCCCAGTTCCCACTCTTAGTATAAATTGCTTGCTTTGATTGTATCATGTCTGAAAATGCTTTCAGAAACATTTAATTAATCTCTTTTTCTGTTCAGAAAAAATAATTTTGTAAAAGGTTACATCAAGAAAAAATGTTTATTTTCATATTTCAGTAAAAGCATGTAGTAGGGAAAGTGAACCCATTAGGATTAGGGTGAAAAATCTTAACTGAAAATTATTCCACCTTGACTGGTCAGAGTAATCAGACTCAGCCAAGAGATAGTTTATAGCTCTCATCTGTAAGGCAAAGTCTAGGCTGAGCAGTCCTTATAGCTCCCAATACAAGAGTAAGTCTAGGCTTCTGTTATCTTTCTGCAAATATTTTCTTCTGTTTTAATTCAATCATACCCCTAGGCATTTTTTATTTTGAGTTTCAATCTTCACTAAAATTTCAAGGATTCATTTGTATTCCACTGAATCTATTAGGTTTTGGCACTGACTTGAATGATTGTGAAGGCCTTCCCTTGGATTGAAGGGCCTCCAATTGGGCACATTTTACACCTATTTAGGAGGCAATTTCATATTGTTAGAGCAGTGATCATTAAGGGACCTAAGCTATACAGCACACAGTGCTCCTGAACTTGTCATTAAATAACAGGACAGCCAATGTTTAAATCCTAGCATGTCCCTTATAGGCATTTACCCTTATAATCTTTGATTCCAGTGGTATGATACATATAAGTACTCCCTGCAGCGAAGGCACATTAAATGTAGACAAAGATAAGTTTAAAAACAGAATTATCAGCATAAAACAGAGAACAATAAGGGAATAATGAGTACTGAGGGGGAAATCCAGGGAAATGTTGATTTAGAAGCTGGAATTCCCCCACCTTGGACTGAAAACCTGTAATATCTCTATTCAGAACAAAACAGAAACAATAAAATAGGGGGAAAAACAAAACAAACAAACAAACAAAAACCACTTTTGAATGCTCAGAATGTATGGCTTTTAGTGCAGAGCAGAATTCAAGTCTGCATAAGATTACACTTAAATGTTATTGTGTGATTTGCTACATTTTCCACTGTCTGCATTTATTGCTGTATTAAGTCTTCTCATGAAAGGTCTGTGAGAAGGGCTTTTGCTTTTCCTTGCTACCAGAAAATGTTTAGTGTGCCATTGGCTGTAATAACAAGTTGTTCTCTCTGATGTATGGACAATTATACACAGCCAACACTTTAAAAGTATCTCTTTTAAAGAAATGTCTCTCTTCATTTGATAAAATGTTAAGTAACCGGAAAAGCTTGTTGCCTCTCAAAAATGCCATGATGCCTACAATCTGCCAAGCAGAGATTTACAGGTTGAGGGAAAGGGAGATATACTTTAGCTGTGTCTGTTATTATCTGAGGAAATGCGCTCACTTTGCCAGACCTGGTGGCTGAACAATCCCCCAGTACTACTGCTACTTTTCTTCTCCATAGCAGCAATGGTGAAGGTGAGAGCTGTTGTTCACATTGTGGTCTCTTTCAGTTTCTGTGAAATAATTTTTCCTTTGAGTCACAGGAACACAAGGCAGAGGATTAGAAGGACTGTTCTGGATTGCCAAACCCAAAAGACCCAGTAACATAAACATTTTTATGATCTTAGTCATAAACTCCCCTTTAAAATTCAGCAGGAATATTTTTGTTCCCATTGCTACTACTGTCAAGATGTTTCAAAAGAAAACCTCTTCCCTCTGAGGTTTAGAACCTTTCTTTTAAATTGCGTATGGTCATTTTGTTCCCAACTTCCCACACTGTTGTTTAATTTACTTGGTGATTACAATGTAATGTGCATAACATACTTTATGTCTCTATATTTGGCTAAGCAAAACAAACACATTTTTTTTAGTCTTCTCTCAGAGGGCTTTTTGGTCCCTTGATCATCTTAATAACCTTACTTTATGTCTTTTCCAGTTTGGATTTATGTTTCCGGTTAACATAGGTTTTAACATAGATTTTACATAGGTTTCACTGGAGGCAGCTGATATTCCTTAGGTTTTGACAGGTGTCAGAAAGGATTGTTAAAAGAGAGAAAATAGACTCCTTCCTAATGCCATCTCTTCAAGACCTCTGTTTTAGTGCTAGAGAGGGGCAAAATGGGCAATTGTCTGAAAGATTTGATCTCCATGAATCTAACTAGTTAATCCAGTCCCCCACTTCTCTCTCTTTTTTTTTTTTTTTTTTTTTTTTTCCCCCCCCCCAAGCCATATGGATGCGCAAAGTAGTAAAATGGCACTACAGGCTCTGTCCAGTATCTGTTATGGAGCTCAAGGAAGTGAGGCAGGAAAATTCATCCAGCAACACTCCTCCCTTTCCTGGTATTTGCAGTAGCTGGACCTGATTCAAATCCAGCCTTGTAGAAAACCAGTGCTACAAGCAAAACCTCTGTTTTCACTTTGCCATGAAGTTGTGACACTTACTGTTCATAGGCTTTAAAACAAAACCAAAGTATGACTCCATCTTTTCCCTATCTTTGGGCAGGACCATGAGAAAGAGAAACAATATTGTTCTTTACTTTCTGTTCTCTAATTAAACATACAACAGTCTTTCCTTCCTGAAATAGAATGTTAGCTTCTTTCATTTAATCTTAGTATACAGTTCTCTAGGGTTTCTATGCCAGTAACATTTACAAAAGGGGTTCCAGCTTTTTGTCTTCAAAAAATTAAGTTCAAAAAATTGTTTCTCTTCAAAAAGTTAAGACAACAAGGAAAAATAAAATCAGGAACAATAAGACATTTCCTTAGTCTAAAACATTTCTGTAGCTTAGACACAAAATTTAAGATTTAAGTCACAAAGAGCTTGAATACGAATACAATGGTGTCTGAATGAACACTGCTGGGAAGTAACCAAACAAGCACTGAGAGGCTTAAGCATCTTTTCCATTGAAATTATTGCATAAAGTCAGCCATCACACAGAAAAATACTTCCTCCAAAGAGGAAGTTTGCAATTCAAAGGAAGTAACACCAGACTCCAGTCCTACTGCTCTGGCTAGTTTCAGCTACTGTTGGAAACTGTCTCCCACTCCTAAAATGCTGGCTTCACCTATGTTAGCTTCTGCCTCTCCTACCCCATGTGCCTGGGTGAAAATGTGAAAGAGGAAATTTGCATCTTACTGCCTTTTGAGGAAGAGTTTGTTATCCTCCTGGGAGTATATTTACGCTGGAAGAGTTTATCATTTTATTTTACTTAATCCCATGTAAAACTAAAATAGCCTGTAAAGCCCTGACAAATTGCCTTTTTTTTTTTTTTTTTTTTTTTTTTTTTTTTTTTTTTT
>NC_048893.1:29176752-29183665 GCF_011077185.1 Oxyura jamaicensis
TTTTTTTTTTTTTTTTTTTTTTTTTTTTTTTTTTTTTTTTCTCCTCTCCTTTGACACAAGCCCATTGATTTAAAACAAACATCAGAATATTACCAGTAAATCAGCTTGGAACTTAAAGCTAAACATATTAGAAGTGTGGCATTTAATGCAAATGATACACATTAGTTTGAATGTCTGATGAACCACTAAGTGCTTTATATATTCATTTTGTATCACCTATACTATTTAATTACCAGTTTCTTATCAATAGCCTGCTTATGATATGCATTTAACTGCTTGCCAGGCAAGTTCCTTTGATTCTTTAGTACAGAAATACTTTAAAAGAAGAACTTCCAGATGTGCCTAAGGGAACCAGACATATAACTTGGAATGGATATAAATCATAAAGAAATTAAAGGTTTCTGTATAGGATTGCAAGATATTCATTTTACTTTCATTCTTTTTCTGATAGTGCTTAGAATCCCCACCTGTTGTGCTGGTTAATAACCATATAAATAAAATACTAAAGCCTTCAAATTCAACATATAAAGAAAGAAGCCAAAATATGGGAGACAAGAAAATGTGATGAATAGAGTGACTGAACCTTATCTTATGTGAGTGAGTAGAAGGATTTTCACTCAGAAGGGCAGAAATTGCAAGGATACATAGTAGTTAATCTGCTTGGGAAAGCACAGATCTGTTTTAAGAATAGGTACTGTGTAGACCTATAGCTAGTACAGTTTTACCAGACACACTCACCAGAAGTAGTAGACTTCTCTGAAGAACAGAAATGCCATGAACTATAATTTCAGAACTGTGTTAAAGTCCCATATAGGTCCACGTACCTCTATGTTCAGAGGCTTTGTACTATTTCAGTACAAAAATATACATACTAATTCTACAGGTCGCAGCTCAGTAGATCAATCAATAAACAGCTACAAATCACAGTGCACAGGACAGCATCAGGCCCAGGTGATAAACACAATCAGTCTTAATCACTACAGCTGCAATTAAATGCTAATTTTTTTTTTTTTTTTTTTTTTTTTTTCTTCCCTCCTTTACAGAGAGATACATGAAAAGACCTCTAGTTCAGGAGTTTTATCTCTTGGGGGAAAGTGAATTATCTTAATAATGCTTTGTGAATCACTACTAATCATGCATGCTGTAGGGAGTAACACAAAGGGCATTTTAAGGAAGGAAGAGACAATCCAGGGTGTGAAGGAGGAACTGGTACAAGGTAAGGCATCAGTCAGTCGAGGGAAACTAATTTGCAGAGATTCAGTTGCCAAAAGCAAGCTACGCTTTCCCTTTGTGGGTGGCAGTTGTGGAGGGAGTGTAGGATCCTAAAATGAGCCTGGATTGTCCCTGCTGCTCTGGCTAGTTTCAGCTACTGTTGGAAACTGTCTCCCACTCCTAAAATGCTGGCTTCACCTATGTTAGCTTCTGCCTCTCCTACCCCATGTGCCTGGGTGAAAATGTGAAAGAGGAAATTTGCATCTTACTGCCTTTTGAGGAAGAGTTTGTTATCCTCCTGGGAGTATATTTACGCTGGAAGAGTTTATCATTTTATACAGGCCATGATGATTATTTTAATGTAGGTTTTGAATAATTAAATAAAGTTCTTGCAATTTTGAAGGCATAAGCCACAGCCAGAAAGGATTAATGCACGTTGTGAGTCTTAATTCTTAAAGCAAATATTGTCTACTACAAGTTAATATATATGTGTTCACTTAAAAAAAAATTCTAAAAATCTTTATAGTCTGGAATATATTATGTAAAGTTAATTTAGTAATTGTTAGAAAAGTGCCCGTGAAAGATTAGTATTTTCAAACTAACATGGATAAAACTGTGTTGTAGAAGCAATTTACACTTTTTAATAAGTATATTGTTCTTGTTGAAAGAGATCATTGTATTCACTGACAACCAATTTTCTAGTGATGAATTGTCTAAATACCCTTCTCTGATATTTTTAGCAAGTAGTTGAATAAGTTGCAAGCTAATTTTTATGCTTTTCTTTACAGAGCAAGTCTTTATTTTAATTGTATTTCCTACCTGCTACAGATAAACATGTGACTGTAAGAAACAGTGTCCACATTACATTGTTAGAATTATTAGTCTGTCTTGTCATTTTGATCACTAATTCATTTCTACTTTTGTTATTATTGTTGTTGTGTTTGTTTGTTTGTTTTTAATTCTGTTTTGTTTGTCCGTGACTTGAACTCATGACCAGGGAAATCACTGAAAAAATCTGTGCCAACTTCATAGATTTTTGATTATGTTTTAATGCCACCCCCCTTTTCCTATTTATTTACATATTCTTATTTTAAAATACTTTCTGTTTTCCCTCCTCTCAAAGTACAAAACAATCATAAAAGCATTGTTGACAGGAAAGGAAAAAAAATAATTTTTTCCTTTCAGGGAAAAAAAAAAAAAATCTTATATTTGTCTGTGGACCATATCTCAAACTCTGCTGATATATTCTGTGCACAATATTTCCTATTTCAGTACAACTCTGTAAGTAAAGCAACTGCAGCAATGATATGCAACACATAACAAGTATGTATGACATCCTTGAAAGAGAGAAACTGAAAGGGTAATGGGAATTTTTTTTTCATTTTTTTTCCTCTCTCCTAGAGATACAATAATTATGAAAGTATAAAATCTTCTGCAATCCTTTTATGCTGAGAAGACCAAATCTTATTTTCTTAGGTACTGCATGCTTGCTATAATACAAAGGAATCAATCATAAACCATCTTGATAACTCTAAAATATTGGGATTAATTGTGCATCTCTTGGTGCACAAGTTGCCTGCTGAGTAGAAACAGACCCCTTCTGAAACAGTACCTTTCTGGTACTCACACTTCTGTGTATTTGCACATTATTCTTGATGTGCCTTTTCTACCAGGCTTTTCTGGGTAAGATGGGGAGGTCCCTTTTATCTTCTCACTCTAGCTAGTTGGCTGAAAGTAATCCATACCCCATTGGTCAAAGAAGAGAAAACCTGTGCAGACAGCAAACCTGATTCCACTACCTGATAATTTAGAAAAACATTACTTCCTTCTGGTAACCTTGAACACTTTCAAACAACACAACACAGGAATGATGGAAAGAATAGCCTACGGTCTGAACATTGAGCAGTAATAGTGAAGATCACCTTTATTAAGGTGATCTACTTTGTTATGAAGGGCTCCATGTAGCATGAGATCAAAATGCTGAAAATTGTAACTAAGCAGCTATTGAGTGGTAATATTAGGGATGTATTAATAGGCATTATACTATAATATTAAGCACTTTTTCAAAAGTAACAAATTGTTTACCTTATTAAAATTTCAATAAGGGACACTGTAAAAATTCAGTCAAAAGAATATTCACAATATATAGATATATAGATGTTGTAATACCTACATACGTGTGTATCAGGATCATACATCCTGATATATGTCCATATATGAGCTCAAATACTGGGTTTGTCTAGGAGTCTGTCAACATCACATAATAACTCATGGAGGTACCTGAACTTCCTCATTAAAGACAGCTTAAGCATTATCTGTGGATAATAAAGAGCTATTTATGGGTTGTTGGCTTCAAAGAATTTTCTGTTCCACAAATAAATCCATTTGGAGCTATTTCTATATCAGAGTCAAAGCACTTGGAAACCTCTGTAGCATTTCAACACTTAACAGCATTGCACCATGTAGACGGTACAGTTTAGATACGTTTCAAAGGTAAAGCTTCTGGTTTTTCTTTTTCATTTTTCTTTTTAAAGGCTTATTTAGTGTTCTTATGTTCTTGTTTGTTTGGAGTGTTACAGATTTCATCGGCCAGAAGATCAGTATGTGGTTTTGGAAAAGACCTGTGTCAACAGCCACCTTTCACAAAACTTTAAATAGTCAGAGTTTGCTGTATATAAAGCTGCATTAGGAAACTACCACTGTTCCAAGCAAAGAGAAATCAGGAGTACTTCCAAAATTTTGACTTATACTGGTATTTTTTACCCTGTATGGCTTGATCTGATTACTGCTGACTGCAGTTCAGTTCTTGAATATTTTTTTTATCATTCCTTTCTCCCTTAAGTGATGAACACTAAGTGATAATTTTGCCTATTAGACCATGGCTTTGACTGTTGTGTGCTAGCATAAGACAATGATTTATGGGGCCATCCATTCTAGAAATAATAAAGATCTCAGTCATTATGAATGCAAGCAAAAGAAAAATACATAATTATTTTGCCAAGTAGAGATTAATATATATATATATATATATATATATATATATATATATATAATTAATGATCACTTTGGCCACATAGTTACCCATGGGAGGAATTGACTTGAAGAGCTCTCCACGGCTGTGCATCCTACCATCAGTCATTGGAATCCCTCACTAGAATAATAATATTTCACACTAACAGTATGTTGTATACTTCCAAGGACTGTAACACGCCACACAGGTCAATTAGTTAATTCCCTGATCTGTTTCTGAAGCACTATGCCTTGGGAAATATTATTTTATTTGTTTAGAGGTAGATAATCTGAACCAAAGTAAATGATGTATCATAAAATGTCAGTGACCAAGCCAAGAACTGAAATTTGAAATCTAGATTTTTAATCATATCTTACTAACTTCTACATAACAATGCCAGCTACTAGTCTTTTTTTACCAGCGCATTTAATTAGTTATTTATCTTTTCACAAACACTGAAAAAGAGCTGAGAAACCATGTGTATATGACTTTCAAATACCTCATAAATCATAAAATGTGTATTTTGAATGTTTCATTTCTATTGCTGTACAATGTTAGTTGTCCTAAAGTGTGTGCTAAAAGCCTTTGCTTCAATCTGTAATCGCTGAGAAGTGCCAGATTTCCATTTTATTTGCCAGCATCCTGTATTCTTCAGATATGTTCTGTAGCCCATGTCTCGGCTAAGAACTTTGAAAATATCGTTTAAATAATTTTTGAACACTTGTGTTTAATATGAACTGACATGCAGTAGTGTTTAAGGTTTATGACTTACTCTAACATTAGCAGTCACTTTGCTATATAACTCTTAAAATAGAAAGGATACACACACGATGAGGACATTTGGGTGTCAAGAGATTACAAAACAAAAAAAAAATAAAAAAAAGTGGGGAAGGAGTTGTGGACAGATCATTATTTTAAATGCTGTAAAAATCTGTCATACAGAGCTGGGAGAAGCCCAGATTTAAATAGTAAAAATGAATAAAATTAACGGAAATGCTATTTTTACATCCAGGCTAATATTTGAAAGACACTAGGTATTTCTCTATATAGCATTATGGCAGTATTTGACCAAGGGCAAAAACACTCAAACAGTTTTCAATCTATGGTTGTACTTTAATAGGACTCTTGAAATCAGTAGAAGATAGACATGGTGAACAGTTATCTCCAGAGAACTTCACAGATATTAAAAGCCTAATCCTGTCACTTCTAATTGTGTTCTGTGATCATTTACTTACATTGGGAGTCAGGATAGCAAAACCATGACCTGGGTCCAATGCTATTACTCATGCTGAAGAGTCATTCTCCACCTACTGACATAGCCAGTGCACTATCACAAGGAGCTGGGTGCAAAGTGCATTAGAAATACTCTGGTATAAAACTAATGTTCTTCTTTTGTTGTGATGTTGAAAATATATATATTTATTTAATCTCTCTCTCTATGTATAAGAATTCAAAACACTTTGGACCCTTCTGGACTGCAACTAGCAAACAAGGACACGAATATTTTACTGCTATCAGTTTTGTAAAGTGAAAGTATATAAATCCAGTACAGAATGGGGATGAGAAATTTATGTAATACTCCCTACAATTCAGGACAATATAATATAACAAACAATGTTACCCCCACAACCTCTCTTATGAAAGCTCATGACAGATTGCTGAATTTTAACTTCAGTACTGTTTGTTCTAGCATCCAGTTTATGGTGTCAATGCAATTAGACTTATTGCTCTCATCAGCTTATGTTCAAAATTAGTAGAGTATATTCCCTGCAAAACCTACAAGTCTCATGTTTGAAAACAAGCCTTTAACTTGTTGATGGATTTACTCAAAAAACAGAAGTTTGGGGAGACAGTGAGTTAAGTGCTTTATTTTCATGCAGCGTATATTACATTCTAATAACTCCAGTAAAGCAGTTTTGGAATTAAGAGAGCTTATCTCTGTGCTTATTTGTTTAAGGGGTTATTTATTTATTTAATGAGCATTTGTGTAGTATGCTGTTGTGGATAGGATAAAGTTTGGGTTCTTATCTATTATTGCATTTATCTGTGCTGAGTTAGCATGTGGTAGGACAGAGTCTGCTGCCTTATCATTAATAAATTTATTTTTGTTATTAAAATTAAGGTTGTTATACAATTTATTAAAATTTTCATACAAGTGTATATAGTTGGTGTAGAGAAAAGGATTTATGTGTAGGAAAGGTATAACTGAAATATAGAATAAAAGCAAAAGAATTCAGAGTCTAATACTATTCCATTGTTTTTGAATTTTGGAATGAGGAAAGAGAAACAATGAATTTAGTGAATTGCTTTTCCTCTATTTGTTGTCTGCTTCTGGGCAGAAAAAAATGCTATCTGCAAGGAGAGTGAGAAAAAGAATGACTTCACGGTAGTAGATTCACATATTTATCATAAAAACAAACAAACAAAACAAAACAAAAACAAACAAACAAACAACAACAACAACAACAAAAAAAAACATAGATATATCTAAGAAGAAGAAGAATTTGCACAACTGAATGAAAAATGCTATGAAAACAAAACCATTAATTTGGAAAAGAAGAGGCCCTGAGAAGTTATAATTTATTGTGTTGAGTGGTAGGTAGTACTACCATTTTTATTGTTTTCAGTAATAAAATTATAGTAAGGCTTCAAAGTTTCAAAGGCTTCAAAGTTTCAAAGGCTTCAAAGTTT
>NC_048893.1:29183675-29210479 GCF_011077185.1 Oxyura jamaicensis
GGCTTCAAAGTTTCAAAGGCTTCAAAGTTTCAAAGGCTTCAAAGTTTTAAAGGCTTCAAAGAACCTACGTTTCTTTGTTGATGTTGATATTTATTTTATTAGTTCTCACTTCTAGCAATTTTAACACATGTTTATAGGTATAAAACTATCTCTTTAAGCCCATGAAAGAGCTGTGTGCATAGTGCAGAAGTTACCTGGAGAAGTTTTACAGTACAGTTCTCTTGCTGGTTTAGCTAATGTAAACATTGAAAATGTTTTGGTACTACATCTTCCCTAGAAAATCTAAAAAGCCTATTTCTTTATTAGAGTCTCATCACCTTCAATACTCTAGAGCTATAACAAAAAGAAAGTCCTTTCCAAAAATATTAGAAATGTGATTTTTTTTTTTTTTTTTCTGTTGATAGTTCCCTGTACTTTTGACTAGATTTCACATTGCTCTGAACATAATAGTACTGCCTTTCTTTACATGTTGTTTTCTCTATTGATTTCTGGAGAGATGGGTGCAACTCCTGCTTAATCAGTTCAATAGCATACAGCTGATGCTTTGATCAAACCCACTAGATTTAGCATTGAATTCCTAGCCTGGCATATATTCATTATTCAAATTATTAAATCCGCACCTTCTCAGTGTTTTCTAACACAAAAACAGTTCATGAATAGGAGTCTGAGCAAGAGGTAGACAGTTCTGAAATATATCTGACCAACATATTTACACAAATGTAGACACTATTAAATGCATTATAACACACAAAGAACCAGTGCAAAGCAAAAAAAAAAATATATATATCAAAAATCAAAAATCAAAAATCAAAAATATATAGCTTTTAACACAGAAATCTTTAGTTAAATGAACTCTTGCAGCTTGACAGTTTTGGCTCAAGGTAGGTCTGTGGTTCAGACAAGTTGATACATCAATATTTATGACAGAAAGGGAAGGGGTAAACATGGAAAGTTTCACAGAATATTTTATGCAAATTTACTTCATCATTTAGTATGAAGAAAATACATTACCTAGATGTATTAGTTGAAAATGGAGGGTATATATTTGTGACTGTAGAGACACACAGAAAATATCTTTTGCCTGACATGAAAGCTCTCTTCCACCCCTTCTGAGGAGATATCTCACTCCTATACAACCAATTTATTAAACATACATAGGATCATAGCACATCATAGGGAATGTGAGAATGAAATGAATGAGACTGTTTGACAGGTTTCTAACAGGAAGATGTGATAGAAAGGAAACCATGGAAGCAAAGATTAAAGCATTAGCAGAACCACATAAATCTCTATTAAAGAAATCTCTATGCCTACCTTATATCAATAGCCATAGAGTTAAAAAATAAGGTTGCATGAAGAAAAAAATGACACATCCTGAGAAATTATTGTATATTTTTGCCAACTTTTAGAACAGTTGACAAGATTTGGATTTGGAAGTATGACATAGCCTTGTGCTAGAACCTTATATAATTTCATCATGGCTTTTATAGACAACTCTGCATCTACTTCTTTGACATGATTAGTGGTCCAGCAGGGAACCAGCAGAAGACAGTTTATAACAAGAAACATAGATACAGAGGTTACTGACTTTGAAGGACCCAAAAGATTTAACATGCTAGCTAGAATAATCATGCAAACATCTATGTAAAAGACACTACTTGACATGAATTTTGAATTATTTCTTCTAATGAACCAAGGGAAGTCTTTCACATCTCTAAGTGTCTGAGATGAAGCTAGAGTTTGTTTTCCTGTTTGGTGTGTGGTTTGCTTTTTTTTTTTTGGGTGGGTATTCTCTTTGGGGGTGAGGGTATTCTTTTGGGGGGTAAGGGGAATTTTGTATTGATGGAAGCCATCACTGAGACAGATCAATTGTTTGGTAGATTTTGATTCAGAGACAATATCTGGGACAAAACAAAACAAAATCACAAACAAACAAACAAACAAAAACCAAACAAAAAGAATATAATGATATCTGTCTGACTGTCCTAGGAAGCGTACTAAAAGAAGAGCAGATGAAGCCTGCACTCTCAGGGTATCATCATAGTGTTTCATTTTAATAACAATAAATTGCTCCAGGAGACCTCCCAATAAACTACAGAAGAATGAAGATATTCTAATTAAGTGGAAGTGGATTTCTTGTTTGATCAAAGTCTATCTGGTTGATCTTTGACGGTGATGACAGCAGCGATAATCTAATCTAATCTACCCACCTATCTGGTATTCTTATGTTTGTTGTACTATTGTATCTAAATCATCAGTCATGGATGTAAAACATGTAAAGACTGCCTGCATAAATAAGGGATGACATTGTAATTGAGCAACACATAAATTGCTCCATTTACAGTGCTGGGAAGTGGGTACTCTAGGGAACTTCTCATTACAGATCAGCTGCTGATATGCTGCTATTAACACCCAGCTGTTTGCTTCTGCCACATAGAGGCTTGTGGTGATACCTACTGCCACTTAATACTACACTGTGAAAAAAATCTTTGCTGGGCATTTAAATGTAATTCTGTGAAACAGTCATGAGGAGAGGGAAAGAAGAGAGCACACCAGTATTTCATACACATCATTAATTTACTGTCTTGAAACTTCCTTAGAAAGAAAGCCCTCCTCTGCAAAGCTGGCCAGTGCTATCTTTTCTCACTTTCTTCATACTTACTGCCTGTTTTGGTGTTGCTGGATTCTCATTCCATCTTCCTTTTGAGTTAATTAATCGTCCATATGAGCATGTCTAGTTAATGACTAATGTCAGTTAGGCATTAAGTTCTAGTTTTTGCTTTTCAGTCACTACTATGTCTTATTCAGCTTTATGCAAGTATCTCCTTGGTTCAGTCTCATCAAGCATTCCTTCTGGGACATGAATCTGGGGAAGCTCCATAGCATTGCAACTATTTTCTCCCTCTACATACTGCCAACAGTTTTTACTCAGTTTTTGTCTAGACTGCAGAATTTTATATATATATATATATATATATATATATATATATATATATTTCAGATGATTATTTTATATAGTCTTCATTTCATTTTTAATTTCCTAGATGAAGGTTGTTGTTTTCCACCTTGCTTCAACTTCCATCTTTAGTTTAAGTGTAGTGCATTACCTGTAAACCACTCTGATATGAGTTCCATTTTTGTATTTCCTTTAATTTTTTAAGAAAAAATCAACACTGTAAAGCTAAATTTTATGCACAGAAATGATGGCATGCACTAATTTTATTCATTTATTTGTTTATTTGTTTATATTTTTGGGTGCAATTTGTGTCTTAATAGCATGTAAGAACTTTAGTAAGTCTAAAAGACATGATGTTCTCAAATGAAGGCTCTGTTCAAGTGAGATAAAAGGTAACTGATTTGTGTAACCAAATTGCTTACACAGTCAAACGTACAAGTATACAGGTAACACACATGCAAATGCATACATTAACTTCATGTCTCCCCAGTTTTTCTCAGATATTGTGAAAAATGTAGTGAAAATACAAATGTAAATTTCTGTGCCTCATATTCTATTACCTAAGTAGGCGTTATGATTTCCTAGCTTTTAAAAGACAGAGAAACATGCTAAAAATCTTACCTGAAAAATTTGAATACAATTTTTTTAAACCCCAGACACACATTTTCCTCTGTGGTTGGACATAAGCTTACAAGAAGAAATGGATGATGAAGAAAATAGTTGGCATTCAGCCTTCAATTGCTTTAAAGAGAAGAGCCAAGAATGTCAAAGATCTGGTGCTGAAAGGCTTTTGTTCTTGGTCTCCTGAGATCAAATTCTGTATGGCAATCAACAGTTTCTTTTGGCTAGACTAGCTGTACTTCAGACACATTTTGTGATCAAAGCATTTGGTATGTACATCAGCTCCAAGAACCAGAGTGGTCCCTACAAATACTGCATAACTCCAATTAATTTCACTGAAAATAATACATGAGAAACATAACTAAGTAGCACCTACTTTGCATCTGAGTTACTTAATTTCCACTACATCTTCCTAATGTCTGAGCTTTTGGGTATACAACATCCAAATGACAAACAGTTCTGAACTTACACGGATTACTGATACCTTCATGTGATATAAGTAAACCTAAACCTATTAGCTGCTAAAATTCAACACCTAAAGACAGTAAAATTCATTGCTATAAAGAATGTATTAAAATTTACAGTACCAGTGAGACAGAATTATTTAAGTTTATTTATGTGATAAAATTAAGGCACAGAATTAGAATACAAAATTTAACTTTTCACATGAACAATCTGAAAAAGTGCAGTGGGTGTTTCAGTTAGTCAAGTTGTAGTGGTTTTATTCGGGTGGGCGGCTGAGCTCCACCACAGCCACTCTCACTCCCCCTCCTCAAAGAGGAACGGGGAGAAAATATGATGAAAAGGGTTCAAGGGTTGAGATAAGGATGAGGAGATCGCACAGTAATTATAGTGATGGGCAAAATAAACTTAGCATAGGGAGATAGTAAGATTTATTACCTATTACTAACAAGCTAGAGAAGTGAGAAACAAAGGAAAGAAACCAAAAGCACCTTCTCCCCCCCTTCCACCCTCTTCTATCTCCTCCCTCCGAGTGGCGCAGGGGAACAGGGGAATGGGTGTTATGGTCAGTCTATAGCATTTCTTCTCCATCGCTCCTTCTCGATCACTCTCGTCCCCTATGCTGTGGGGTCCCTCCCACGGGATACAGTCCTTGATGAACTGATCCGGTGTGGGCTTCCCACTGGCAGCAGCTCTTCAAGAACTGCTCCAGATATGTGTCCATGCCATGGGGTCCATCCTTCAGGAGCAAACTGCTCCAACCTGGGTCCCCCACGGGCAGCAGCTCCTGCCAGGTCACCTGCTCCTATGTGGTCTCCTCTCCACGAGCTGCAGGTCCTGGAATCTGCTCCAGCAGGGGTCTTCCACAGGCCGTAGTCTCCATCGGTGCAGGTCCACCTGCTCCACCGTGGTCTCCTCCACGGGCTGCAGCGTGGAACCCTGCTCCACCGTGGTACTCCATGGGCTGCAGGAGGACATCCTGCTTCACCATGGTCCTCACCACAGGCCACAGGGGACTTCTGCTCCAGCGCCTGGAGCACCTTTCCCCCTCCTTCTTCACTGACCTTAGCACCTGCAAGGCTGTTTCTCACTCCTCTCTCTCTCCCAGCTGCTGTGTGACAGCAGTTTTTGTTGTTGTTGTTATTTTCCTTGTCTTAAATATGCTCTCACAGAGGCACAAACAACATTGTTTATTGGCTTGGCTCTGGTCTTCAGTGGTGCCCTTCTCTAACATGGGGTATCTTCTGAATTCTTCTCACCGAAACCACCCCTATGGCCCCCTGCTACCAAAACTTTGCCACATAAACCCACTACACAAGTATACTTTTTTTTTTTTTTTTTAATATTGAACATGTTTTATGATGCCTTTATTTGTCAAGAAAAGAGAAAAGAGCAAAGTGATAACTTCAGAGGACATATAAACATTCATGCATGTAAATATTTGAAATATTTGAGCACAAAGAGGCTAAAATAAATCTGAAAAATAATACACTTTTCCTTAAAGGTACAAAGTTGGATACATAGTTTGATAACTGTTGCAATGAGAACTCGACCAAAAGACGTTGTGTAACTTCTGCAACATAAAGACATCTTATCAATTTAATGTACATAATGCCCAGACTGTACTACAATCGCTGTTTCCTTAAAAAATAAATTGATCACCATAACAACTGTGTGGAACTTGAACGAATATCTGAACAATTCTAATAGGTGTAAAACTGTAATGGTTCTAAAACAGAGTTCTTACACAAAAATATGCTTCAGCAGAAATAAAATATGCAAAATATTATGTTTAATTAGATTATTTAAAGACATTTTATATGGAAAAAAAAAAAGAAAAGAAAAACATTAAGAGAAGTCTTGAAAGAGGCCCTAGTTAAATATTTTTTAAAACTTGTCAATATCATTTTTTTTGCCAACTCTGCACATCTGTAAAAACTGAGCATTTGCTTTGGAGATTTGGTAGCTAGCAAGAGAAATTATTGTAACATGGGGAATTTGTCTGAAAAATTCATTCAATTAAGTGTTCAAAACCCTCTGAGCCATTCAACTACTCAGTACTCAATCAAAATGAGCATATTCTAGGAACAGAAGCATTGTTTTTTTATGGTAATGGACACAAACTGATTTCTTAAGCAAGAAGTGATTTCTTGGAAATTGATCTAATGACTGCATGATGATTCCCAACCCAGGAATTCCAGAAAATATTTTGTTGGCTCTAGTGTGCTATAAACACAATTTGTTGTGTTCTCAGTACAGTTATTAAGATTCTATAGTACTAGTGATACTTTTCTGAGTTAGGGTGCTTAGTTTGCTGGGTGCTCCAGCTGGTGCTGAGTTGTACAGCTTTTTGATTTGGCCGTTTCTCACCGTGATTATCATCTCCCTTCCCTGCCCTGCCCTGCCCTGCCCATTGACATATTCTGAGTCTTCATTCTGCTTGCTTTGTTTTCCTTGATTCAAATGGGAAAAAGACGTTGTTTTTCATCTGGTGCGGAAATGTGTTTTCTTCTGTTTTCAGGAGGTGTTGAGGACTTTACCACATAATGGTCTTACCTAAGATTCAAAAACTACCACAATGGGCCTGGATAGAGATCCACTTAATCTGATTTTGTTTAGTATATACAAATGCTTAGTTAAAAATGATCCAGATATGAAATGCCTTTTACTTAGGATCTCCTTTTACCCCTCAGTCATTTTATTTTAAAAGCTTACTTTATTTTAAAAGTGTATTGGGTAATCTTTTGCTTTTAGTGCTTCTCAAAGCATTTTTGTCTTGCTTTAGTGTTTTGTTTGCCTTAGTGTGCATAACAATTTATATTTTTCTCATTTGAATGGGAAAAGTATATATTTTTTTCTTTGCCAGTATTTGTGTGCTTTAGTCTATTTTTTAAAACTTTTGTTGTTGTTGTAGTTGTTGTTGTTGTTGAACCTCTTCATAGTGTTGTGATACTGTACATCTTCGCCCTTCTTTTCCACCTTGAAATGTTTAAACAGTCTCACTCTTGACATGTGATTACTCTATTGTGACTATATAGTGACTGTTCTGGAAGAATGATATGTGAACTACTGATGACTAATTCAAAAAATTTATTTTTAATTTTGTAGATCTCCAATTACTCCAAGAAAGAAAGAAAAGGGAAATGTTAAAATAAGAAGAAGTCAATGCTAATTATTAAAACAAAGACCATAATGCTGTTATACACCTCACTTTATTTGAAAGTGTAACAATAAATTAATAGACCATTAATATTTACACTTCACTACAGTGCAGTAAAAAGAAAAGCACTGAGCACTTCAATTATGTGGTTAACTCAGTACGAACATCTATACTAGTGATTGCTTTGGCTGTAAAAACTGGGGTTTAATTTCTGTGCTTCTGTGTGGTCCCAGGTCCATGTAAATTGTGTCTTAGCCAGCTGTATTAGGTTTACATCGCAAGGTTTTGGTAGTAGGGGTGTTGTCAGGGTGGCCTCTGTGAGCAGAGCCCAGCAGCTGCCCCATGTCAGATCACAGCCAGCTCCAGGTGGCTCCAAATAGACCCTCCACTAGCCAGAGCTGAGGCAACAAGCGATGTTTGCACCTTTTTGCGAGCACATTTACGAAAAGGAAAAACAAACAAACAAACAACAACAACACCTGCTGCACGACAGAAGCTGGGAGAATAAGGAGTGAGAAGCAGCCCTGAAGACCCCCAGGTCAGTGCAGCAGGAGGGCAGGAGGTGCTCCAGGCACACAGCAGCAGTTCCCCTGCAGCCTGTCACATGGAGCAGATCTCCACGCTGCAGCCTGTGGAGGAGCCCCCGGCGGAGCAGGTGGATGTGGCCTGGAGGAGGCTGCAGCCCATGGAGAGCCCCCGCAGGAGCAGGCCCCGGGCCGGAGCTGCAGCCCGTGGAGAGGAGCCCATGCAGGAGCAGGGGGTCTGGGGGGAGCTGCCGCCCGTGGGGGACCCGTGCTGGAGCAGTTTGCTCCTGGGGGATGGACCCCATGGTATGGAGCCGTGTGGGAGCAGTTCTTGAAGAGCTGCTGCCTGTGGGAGAGGCCCCGCAGGCTCAATTAGGGAAGGATGGCATCCCGTGGGAGGGACCCCACGGGGAGCAGGGGCAGAGAGTGCCCATGAAGGAGCGGTGGAGATGAATTGTTATGGACTGACTGTAGCCCCCATTATGCATTTCCCTATGCCTCTCGGGGAGGAGATAGAGGAGAGTGGATGGCAGGGAGGTGATTTTAGTTTGCTTTTAGTTTCTCTCTGCTCCAGTCTGCTAGTGATAGGTAATATATTAAATTAATTTCCCTATGCTGAGTCAGTTTTCCTTTTGAAGGTAATTGGTAAGTGATCTCCCTGTCCTTAACAGCCCTTGAGCCTCTTTCCATTGTATTTTCTCCCCCTGTTCCTTTTAGGAGGGGGAATGAGAGAGCAGTTGTTGCAGAATTTAGCTGTCCATAAGAGTGAAACCACAAAATCAGTAAGGAAGCTCACACTAGCTGCTGGCACTAAGCACACACTGCATGTTCATTAGGCAAAACTTAAGAGTCTGACATAAAGAGTGCTGCACCTGGGTCTGTCTTGGTGTTTTCACAGTATGTTACACCACCATGGACCTACCGAGAGGAAAAACATTTTGAGAGCACCAGTGGTGATCCTTTATGTGCACGTCTATTCCAGTCTGGTTTGATCAGGACAAACCCAAAAATGACCTGCAAGTGTTCAAAATGATTTCAAACACAGTACAGTCTCCCAGCTCGCCTTCCTTTCTGCAAAAAATCTTGCTTTCTTTCCATCTTTCACAACATCAAGGCAACTTTTTTTTTTTTTTAATGAATTTATTTTTTGAACATTCTGAAGTGTTTTGTTTTATGTTTAAATATTTAGTGAGCTAGAATTTACATTGGAAATATTTAGCTTTTTTTTTTTTTCACATCTGTATGTCCCTAAATGCTTATGAAAATCAAAAGACGACCCAGTATCTGGAAACTGGGTTTTTGATTCCAAACAGACTACAAGTATTAATGCAGGTGGAGGTGCTGATTTCTTCTCTCTGGTGAACAGCAATAGGACTTGACAAATGTCTTGAAACTGTGTCAGGGAAGGTTCAGTTTGGATATCAGGAAAAGGTTCTTCAATGAGAGGGTGGTTGGACATTGGAACAGGCTCGCCCGGGCAGTGGTCATGGCACTGAGCTGGCTGGAGTTCAAGAAACATTTGGGCAACACTCTCAGGCATATGGTCTGATTTTTACATAGTCCTGTGTGGAGCCAGGAGTTAGACTTGATGGTCCTTGTGCATCCCTTCCAAGTTGGGATATTCAGTGATTCTGTGAAAAACTACAGAGAAACAGGGCTTGTGCAGCAATATCAATTATTTTAAAACTTCCTTCAGCAACACACCTTGGGTATGACAATTCTTCATTGTTCATTCTGCTGTTGCATCACAGCTGCTATTTTTTCTTTTAGAATATTTTATGCCTTACTAGTTCAATATAGTTTAATGTAAGACTATATGTATATATACTCTGAGATGATAGCTCCACAAATCTATTCAAACCGCACACAGAGTGCACAAGATGCTATTCATGCCATATTTTGAACCTTACTTGAACTCTGAGGTCAGGACCTTAGGGACATTTTCTGTTCCTGTTCCTGAGAGGGACACTTGTACTGCACAATTTCAGCCTCATCCCAGTTTCCTGGTTGTAGCAATTGAAACAGTCACTGGATAAGCAAAGTAAGTGATCCAGCACTGCGGTACTTTGATACTCTATGTTTCTGTGCACTGTCTTGAGGAAATGCTAAACAGAGTTCAGTTACTGACTTTCTGCTGCCAACTGACATTTCAGATATTTACATTTGTATAATTATTTTTTCATCATATATAAGGGAGAATATATATATCATATATATATATGATATATATATATCATATATATAATATATATATCATAATATATATCATAATATATATATCATATATATATCATATATAAGGGAGAATATTTTGTGACGAACTTCTCCTGTTCAGCCTGGAGAAGAGGAGGCTGAGAGGAGACCTCATCACAGTCTACAACTTCCTCGTAAGGGGGTGTCGAGAGACAGGAGACCTTTTCTCCATTAACACCAGTGACAGGACCCGCGGGAACGGGGTTAAGCTGAGGCAGGGGAAATTTAGGCTTGACATCAGGAGGGGGTTCTTCACAGAGAGGGTGGTTGCACACTGGAACAGGCTCCCCAGGGAAGTTGTCACTGCACCGAGCCTGTCTGAATTTAAGAAGAGATTGGACTGTGCACTTAGTCACATGGTCTGAACTTTTGGGTAGACCTGTGCGGTGTCAAGAGTTGGACTTGATGATCCTTAAGGGTCCCTTCCAACTCAGGATATTCTATGATTCTATGATTCTAACTCTCAAGTAGTGTCCCTCAGGGCTCAATACAGGGGCCATTTCTCTTTAAAATATTTATTAATGATCTGGACGAGGGGATTGAGTGTACCCTTGGTAAGTTTGCAGATAATACCACGTTGGGTGGGAGCATTGATCTGCCTGAGGGTAGGAAGGCTCTACAGAGGGATCTAGATAGGCTAGACCAATGGGCTGAGGCCAACTGTATGAGGTTCAACAAGCTAAGTGCTGGGTCCTACACTTGGGACACAACAACCCCATGCAACGCTACAGGCTGGGGGAAGAGTGGCTGAAAAGCTACCTGGTGGAAAAGAACCCAGGAGCATTGGTCAATAGCTGGTTGAATATGACCCAGCAGTGTGCTCAGGTGGCCAAGAAGGCCAACAACATCCTTTATCAGAAATAGCCTGGCCAGCAGGTCCGGGGAATTGATTGTCTGTATTCAGAGTCTGCACCTTGAATACTTTGTTCAGTTTTGGGCTCCTTACTACAAGGAGGACATTGAGGTGCTGGAGCACATCCAAAGAAGGGCAGTGAAGCTGGTGAAAGGTGTAAAGAAAAGTTTTATGAGGAGCGGCTGAAGGAACTGAAGGAACTGGAAAAAAGGAGGCTCAGGGAGACCTTATCACTCTCTACAACTACCTCAAATGAGGTTGCAGTGGGTTGGGGATTGGTCTCTTCCCCACAGCAACAAGTGTAGGACAAGAGGGAATAGCCTCAAGTTGTGCCAGAGGAGGTTTAGGTTGGGTATTAGTAAACGTTTTTTCACTGAAATTGTTGTTAGGCATTAGAATAGGCTGCCCAGGCTAGCTGTTGAGTCACCATCCCTGGAGGTATTTAACAGCTGTGTATATGTACTGTTTAGGGGTATATTTTAGTGGTAAACTTGGCAATGCTAGACTAATGGTTGGACTTCATGATCTTAGAAGTATTTTCTAACCTTCTGTGCTTCTATGTGTTCTAGTCCTTGTTGGAATTAGCAGTTTGATTTTTTTCAACGACAAGGCAATTTGGGTGAGAATACTTGTTGAAATTCAGATTATTTGAAGATACTACAACTAATCTTATATTAAAGAGCCTTATATCAAGCTGCAGGTGACTGTCATGACAATATTTCAGATAGAGCTTGGCTTGTAGACTGTTATTACAATAGCTTGAAAGCTCTCAATGTAATTGTGAGCATCTTTATTAAAAAAAGAGATTTTACAGCTATCTGAAAGTACATGTATATTAAACACGGAGGTCAGTATGCACACTGTAACTATTCGAGACATATATATATATTTCTGGCACTCAGATAACTACTTTTGCTTGTCTTTTTTCACGGTTGAAGACATAAATAATAATTCTTTGATGTTTATGTTTCTATATGTAGGAATATTCATTTTTTGGAAGTTATTGGAAGCTACAGAAATTAGTCATTTTCATGGTATCACTGACTCTGTGGACCTGTCACTATATCCTATCATAGAAAATGAAACATGAAACAACATTTGATCTAACGTGTCATTAGCTTTTGATTATTTCCTTTCCATTGAGCCTCATTTCCTCATTTAAAGTAGTCTTAGGGAAGACAAAGCCTTACATGAAGAATTACTACCTCTTAATTATGAAATCCAGACAGCAAAAAGTCTAAGATAACCTGTGACTGTAACAGCTTTGGGTGTGATTTATGATGTATAATATCAGACTATCAGATTACTATTCACACTACTTCTCTTCCACGTCTTGGCTTTATGCGTGTTACCCACCCACTGTTAGTTTCTTTGAGGAAAATGCTCTCTATGCAAGAAATGCCATAACTTGCTGAAATCAATTGCAGTTTCACAGCTGTCAATGAAAACTTTTTAATTGCGTTCTAAACGACCTGAGTCTCTATACCATTTTTTCACCTTGTCTACAGGGGCAACTTGTACTGCTACAGCTCGTTTCTCTGACCCAACCACAGGGTCTGCCACAGGGGTTGGAACACCCCCTGCAGGGGCAACTTGCACTGCTACGGCTCGTTTCTCTGGCCCAGCCACAGGAGCTGGAGCGGCTGCAGGAGCTGGAGCTGGAACAGCTACAGGAGCAGGAGCTGGAGCGGCTGCAGGAGGTGGAGCTGGAGCTGCAGGAGCTGGAGCAGCTGCAGGAGCTGGAGCTGCAGGAGCTGGAGCTGTAGGAGCTGGAGCGGCTGCAGGAGCAGGAGCTGGAGCGGCTGCAGGAGCAGGAGCTGGGGTGGCTGCAGGAGCGGCTGCAGGAGCAGGAGCTGGAGCGGCTGCAGGAGCAGGAGCTGGAGCTGGAGCTGGGGCGGCTGCAGGGTCTGTCACTTGGTTCATAGTAGCATCAATTGCAGCTCGATAGGCACAGGCCAGGCCCCAACATGCTACAGTGAGTTGTGTCACTTTGGAACTGCCAGAGTCATGACACTCTTTTTGCAAGCATTCTACCAGTTTTTTAGGATTTTGCAGTTGTTCAGGGGTGAATCTACAAAACATCGGAGGTGCCCACTGCTCTAGCCACCTGCCCATATCCTCCCACACTCCCTGCCACTCACAATTATCCCGCCTCAGGACAGATCTCTGCATGAGATTCCTAAGTAGTTGTTTAACCTTGAACAAAACCTGAAGCGCATTCAAGAGACATAACAACAAGAACATGCTGGTCTGAGTATCCCAAGGATATTCAACATCTTGGAGAGCTATCGTAACTAGCTCGGGGGATAAGAGGGTGCTGAAGGAGAAAGGGAGAGTGAACAAGTAAGGAAAAATATCTTTCCCTGTCCCCTTCACAGACTGGCTCCCTGATGGAAAAAGGCAGTAGGTGTAATTGTTAATAGTTTCCGAGATATAGTTTCCAAAGTACAGAGTCGACGACAGTGCTGCGTACAAATACCAAGTTAGAGTCATGGCCAGATATTTCATCATATCGTAAGCTATTGCTACACAGCACAGTACCATAACGATCTTAAACCAGGGCCCGGAGAGGATAAACAGCACGACAGGGATCACATACAGCAAGTAACGTGCTATAAAATTCAGTTTGGAATACAGCCACAGCAGACTTGATATTAAAGCAATCAACATTTTGATTAGATCTGTCGTTATCTCAACCCTTCGTGCCCCACGTTGGGCGCCAAAAGAGCTGTTGTGGTTTAACCCGGCTGGCAGCTAAACACCACACAGCCGTTCGCTCACCCTCCCCCCTCCCTCTCTGGGATGGGGGAGAGAAACGGGAAAGTGAAGCCTGTGGGTTGAGATAAAGGCAGTTTATTAAGATAGAAAATAATAATGATAATAATAATAATATGTACAAACAAGTGATGCACAATGCAATTGCTCACCACCCGCTGACCGATGCCCAGCCCAACCCCGAGCAGCCGGCCCCCCACCCCGGCTAGCCACCCCTATATATTGTTTAGCATGACGTCAGATGGTATGGAATACCCCTTTGGCCAGTTTGGCTCAGCTGTTCTGGGTTTATCCCCTCCCAGCTTTTGCTGCACCCCCAGCCTGCCCGCTGGCAGGACAGAGCGAGGAGCTGAAAAGTCCTTGGCATAGTGTAAGCATTGCTCTCCAGCAATTAAAACATCAGCATGTTATCAGCACTCTTCTCATCCTAATCCAAAACATAGCACCCTACCAGCTACTAGGAGGAAAAATAACTGTCCTAACTGAAACCAGGACACGGGGATAACCTTCTGGGCCAAAAGGCTAGTTGTTTATTATGACAGAAAACTTGTCCTGAAACATACAGCACTTACTAGCATCCAGAAAGATCAGCAGACAGTTTAGATCAGCATAACTGTTGGCAGAGACTTGTCCTCACTGAGGAAGTGTCTTCTTCAAAATTAAAACTAAAAAAACCTCAGTAACAAAGTCAATGTTCCTAGCTAAGAAAGAACCCTATTCTTTTTTCTTAAAGAATTGTTTTTCTCTTGTATTGTAAGAGCTTCTCGAAAACAACTCCAGTTTGGCATTGCTAGATTCGTTTAAAAACAATGAGACTTCAGGTTTAGCATGGCTACTTGCATTTATTGCTATCTGTCATATTTGCTTCTGAGATGTTGTTTGCAAACTAGAAATATATCATTTAAAGAAAGGGCAGGTCTGTATATCCATCATATGCTATATTTCACACGGAGATAATCAATAGTGCCTCTGTGTTGGCGACAGGATAGGGGTAAAGCAAATGATCATTTGTATCAGAAGTATGAATTTCGACTCTTAAGGCAGTCTTCCTAGGAAACAAATGCTGCATGTGAATAAGTGGAAAACTAATGGTAGGATTAATCTTGCCTTATTTTAGTTATGTACAAGTTAGACATATGGGCTTCCACCATAATCAATGAGACAATGAACAGTGAGGCAGTCCCCTCAAGGAGGCAAGCTGTCTCCTCTGCAGACAGGTAGTTGTAAGGAAGTTCTAGAGGGCATTCTGTCTCTTCCTGTCCCTATTTCCCTATAACCAGTCATATACATACAACTATATATACATATCATGTACAATGTAAGGTAAGTGATATATAAAACATAATATATTGTATATTTGTCATTTGTTGTATATATTATGCATTATACAAAGTGATAAATAAATAGATTCATTAACAATCACCACAATATAAGAAGGATATAAATTTATTTGTGTGTGTCCAAAGGAAGGCTACAAAGATGGTGAATAGTCTGGAGGGCAAGATGCATGACGAGAGGCTGAGGCCCCTTGGTTTGCTCAGCCCAGAGCAGAGCAGGCTGAGGGGAGGCCCCATGGCATCCTGCAGCTTTCTCACAAGGGGAGTGGAGGGGCAGGCGCTGAGCTCTGCTCTCTGCGGACAGCGACAAGACCCAAGGGAATGACATGGAGCTGGGACAGGGGAGGGTCAGGCTGGGGGTTAGGGAAAGGTTCTGCACCCAGAGGGTGGCTGAGCACAGGGACAGGCTGCCCAGGACAGTGACCACAGCACCAAGCCTGCCACAGTTCAAGAAGTGTTTTTACAATGCTCTCAGACATAGGGTCTTTTTTTTTTTTTTTTTTTTTTTTTTTTTTTTGATCATTGTGGGTCAAACTCAGGTTTTCTATTCTATTCCATTCCATTCCACTCCATTCCTCTTCTTTCTATCTCCTGCTATTAAGTTGTTGTCAACTGAGTCTTTTAGACTAGCTTAGTCTAAAATGATTGTTTAGTCTAATCACCTAAACAATCATGTTTTAGACTAGCTTAGTCTAAAATAATGGTTAATTACATGACTTAGTTTATATTAGGGAACTCCAAATAACCCTAAATCCATTATCTTGAACAGGGATCAGTTAAACACGGGGGAAAAAATACTTACGTATACTGCATATTAAAAATGAGCATTTATATTTATTTTTTTTATTTTTATTTTTATATAGCCATTATTACTACTAAATAATTTAAAATAAAATATTATCTCATAAATTTCCAGAGTGTTAGATAAAAGCATAGCATATTCAGAGGTTGAATACTGACATTGGAGCAGAGTACCAGAAAGGTGGTCATATGAAGGTTTATCCACAGTGTATTTTACCTACACATATTTAAAATTTTATGTTTTACCTACACCACATAAGTTGTATTTTAACTCCAAATAACATAGAATAAAATTGTAAACTTTGTAGGTAAATAAGATATACTATTACCTTATACAGCTGAGAGTACTGTCCCCTGCTGTATAAGGCTGCCTATGACTTAAGGAAGAAGGCCATGTTATAGGCATTCAGTGTATTTGTCATTGAGGTGAAGAAGCAAAAACACAGAACGCAATGGTGCCAGGTGCTGTCAGACTCATCAAGTCCATTTCCCCTGCAATCACAAGCAATCAGGTTTTGTAGTCCCATGCATACAGGTATTAAACTTTTCTTCATCTCTGGCATTGTGATAAAAGAAAGCTGAAGTATCAGGAAAAAAAAAAAAAAAAAAAAAAAAAAAAAAAAAAAAAAAGAAGTACAATATGTGGCTTCAGACAGAAAAAAGCTAATTTAAATACTAAGAGGACCTTGCACCAAAAGTAAAAGGTAAGGCAAATGGTCTGCTTGGGTGTGTCAAAGAAAATAAGCTCTGATCTCTAATGCACACTTTAATTCCTAGCAAGACTCATAAGGACATGAAAGACTCATAAGGACATGAGTATTGAAGCGGTGACACTACAAGAAAACCGCTTTTCTCTTAGTTTCGGGAAAACAATGTGTTCTCTCCTCTAATTATACTCGTGGCTTAGGGATCCTCATAGCTGTTTTCTAAAGGAATATTTTATTGGTAATAATTCCCTAGCACAACTGCAGAAGCAGAAAGGAGGACACAAACCCACTCTAGTTGACCCTTATGAATACACAGGAGAGAAAAATATTATAGGTCATTATACCTCTGTTAGGATATGGTACAGCCCAGTGGCATTCAATACTTTGAGGTATATCTACCTGTGATTTCTTGAAATGATCACACTGAAACCATCAAAAGAATCACACTGAAACCATCAAAAGTCTTTAATGATAAATTTTATTGGACCATGAACTTAAACAAAGAAACAAACAAAAAAGGCAACCAATGAACCAAGCAAACAAAACAAACAAACAAACAAACAAAAACCTTTTAAAGAGAAAACTCAGGTATGAAAATTGAGAGAAGTTAAAAAATAAAAATAAAAAAGTAATGATAATAAAAAAGTGTTGCTCCTTTCCAATTCATTGAAGTCTTGCTGATCCAGTTTTGCTTTTCTACACAGTGGTTTTGAGTGGCTCCTTGTACTTTGACAGTCTCTATAGAATAACAAGATCACCAGTTAATTCAGGCTGGAAGGGTCTTCAAGAGGTCTTATGTCCAACATCCTGCTCAAAGCAAGGTTAGTTACCAAGTTGCTCGGAGATTCATGCAGTCAGGTCTCTGCAATCTCAAAGGATAGAGACTGCAGAACTGTTCCAGGCATCCTATTCCACTGCCCGAATGTCCTCATGGGGAGAAAGTTTCTACCTACATCCAATCTGAATGTCTCTTTTTTTAACATGTTAGTATGGACATATGTTAAACAAACATACATATGGACAGTAGTTGTAAATACAAGAGGCTGCTCTAAAAGATTTTTAAAATCCAGACATCTGTAGCTTAGATCATCCATCACAGCAGTCCAGCCATGCAAGAGGTCCCACCAGAGCTCAATTACTGCAATGATGGTACAGTTTTGAGACAATAAATGAATCTGTTGTTTCTCAGGTTTTGTGTATCTGTGTATATGCATTTTGAGGCTTTGTCTTTTCAGCCTGTGTCTCATTATTCTTGATGTCTGTCTTGTGCACATTGCTGGCTCATTTTGAAATTTTTGTTGAATGGAACCTCCAAGTCTTTTTTTGAAGAGTTGCACCCTGGAGCCTTCTCTTCTCTAGGCTGAACAGCCTCAGCTCTCTCAGCCTATCTTCATAGGAGAGGTACTCCATCCCTCTGATCATTTTTATGGCCCTCCTCTGGACACGCTCTAGCAGCTCCACATCCTTCTTATGCTGGAGGCTCCAGACCTGGAAGCAGTACTCCAAGTGGGGCCTTACAAGGGCAGAGTAGAGGGGTACAGTCACCTCCCTTGACCTGTTGGCCAGTTCTCTTTTAATGCAGACCCAGATACAGTTGACCATCTGGGCTGCAAGCATGCACTGCTGACTCATGTCAAGCTTTTAGTCCAGCAGAACCCCCAAGTCCGTCTCTGCTGGGCTGCTCTCAATGGGTTCTTCTCCCACTCTGTGCTCGTATCTGGGATTGCCCTGAACAAGGTGCAGCACCCTGCACTTAGACTTGTTAAACCTCACTAGGTTCACGTGGGCCCACTCAAGCTTGTCCAGGTCCCTTTGGATGGCATCCCTTCCTTCTCTTTGTTGACTGCACCACACAGCTTGGTGTCATCTGCAAACTTGGTGAAGATACACTCAATCCCATGGTCTACTTAACTGATAAAAATACTAAATTGCACTGGTCCCAAGATGAACCTCTGAGGGACACCACTTGTCACCAGGCTCTACCTGGATGTAGAGCCACTGACTGCAAGTCTCTGGCTCTCAACATCCACTGAACAGTCCACCCTTCAAATCTGTACATCTCTAATTTAGAGATAGGGATGTTGTATGGGACCATGTCAAAGGCCTTGCAGAACTGCAGGTAGATGACATCAGTCAACTGATGCAGCCAATCCATCGTAGGAGGCCACCAGATTTGCCTTTGATTAAGCTGTGCTAGCTGTCTAAGATCATCACCTTGTCTTGAATGTGCCTTAACATTTCTTCCAGGAGGATGTGTTTCACGACCTTCCCAGACATAGATGACTCACTGGCCTGTAGTTTCCTGAGCCCTCCTTTCCACCTTTTTAAAAAATGGCCAGTGATATTTCCCTATTTTCAGTCACCAGTGACTTTGCTTAACTGCCATGACTTTTCATGACTTCATCTCCAGAGATGGAGAGTGGCTTGGCAACAACATCAGCCCTCAGGACCCTGGGAAGCATAACACTGAGACCCATAAACTTGTACCTATATAGTTCCATTGTTCCATATAGTTTCCATATAGCTCCATAGTTCCATATAGTTTCCATTCCCAGTGGAAAAACAGTCTGAGTAAATTATTCTCTTAAGGAACACAGAACTCTCTCTGTCATCTCGTGCCTCTTAGTCTTCGGAACTTTTGTCCCATTTTTCATCTTATTAACATTCAAAACAGTCAAATATTCCCTCAATGCAACTCATGTTTATAAATACTTTCAGTATTATTGACATTTAATCATTTTCAAAATTTCATAAAATGGTAGAATAGGTACATGGAATTCTATTTTAGGGAAAAAATAAAATAAAATAAAATAAAATAAAAGGATGATTGCAGGCCTCTCCAGAGCTATATAGAATCAGATTAGAGAGAAACACATTAGTCTGGATAGTCAATAATACTAGGTGGTGAGTTATGCAGATCTATTGGTCAGGTTCTTGAGATCAGTTTAACAGCACCTGTCAGCGTAAGGATATTCTTAGATCAGAGTTTTTTTCTCTTGCTAAGCCAATGTAGCAGAACTTGGAACCCTCCTACTTTCTGACCAAATCACTGATTAGAAAAAAAAAAAAAAAATAGTATGCCAGTACCTTCAGACAGAAGATAATTCAAAGCAAATTTTATTCAGTAGGGCAACGAATTGGAGCAAGCCTGAAGCAGCCAAACTGCAGGTACTGCATATGGCAGACCCATCAGCAATTTCTGAGCCACCAACACAGCTGCCTCAGGAACCTGCCAAGAGGCCAGATGTCACTTTTGGAAAGCTACATAACACAGCTTGAAATGTGAATCCTTTGATGGCAAAGCATTTTCACTGGGTCACATTCTGATCTCATTTGCATTGTTTCAAAGCTGAGGTTTCAAACAAAATAAATGGGAACAAAGTTTCTTAAATGAAAACATAAATGTGAAGTACGCTGAATTTCTTAAAGAGAAATAATGAGAGAGAAGATGCAGAAAGTGTTTAAAATTTGATTCTCATTTTACAAGAATACAGTTTTCCAATAAAAACAAACATTTATATGTGTAATTTAAATAATGAAAGTAATGAAGGGAATTAAAAGTATTGCAGACATTTTCCTAATAGAGCTTTGAAATCATTCTTATTGCAGGTTCTTGTAAATTAACTTTTATTATCATTTGATATGTTAGCAAATAGGTGCATTACTAAATATCTAATGAGTATGAGGTGCTTAGCCATGAATATTTTTCAAGTATTTTTTGAAATAGCCTTTTTATTAAGAGCTTATCAAGATGCTACTAAAGGAAATGTATAAAGAGATAAGTCTAGTAAACACAAATTCAGGCTATCACTAACACAGTTTAATGCCTGTGTGTAAGCTTTATGACATCTCTCATATATGCACAATAAAACATAGTGAATTGAACAAATAATTGACCCATCAGCTTCATTACAGTAACAATTTAGACCTGTTCAAGAGTAACTGAGAGCAGTTGTGATATTTTATATCTAGGAGCACAGAGGAACTATAAACTTTTTAAAGGCTATTTTAACATAATTATTATTGTTTAAAAAATGTAGAGAAAGTAAGCTTTGCTTTGTAGGAAGCAAAACTTTACTTTGTGACTATTTTAAAATCTGTTTATTGGGGAACATTTCCTTAATTGCCCCCCCCCCGGGTTGTTTTTTTTTTTTTTTTTCCTGTGGAAGCATGAACAACTTGCTCTGCAAAGTTGCCTTAACCACCTCGATATCCCGCATGATGATCAAACCACTTTATCTTCATTCTCTCTAAATACAGCTTAGCCTACTGTTACTCATAAGACTTCAAATCTTGTATGCAAAACTACAGCCAGAAGTAGTAACTACAATTCACTTTTGGTTGTGGAGCACTAACAGGCTCTGCATCTATACCTCTCTCCATGTCTAACAACCAAAGACCTCTAACAAGAGAATGATATGTTTTCCACAATGACAAAATTTACAGAGCATGTGAAAGACCTTCTAGACAATCAATCCATGATTGACTTTTTTTTTTTTTTAAATTTTAATTTTAATTTTTTTCCAAGAGAAATATGTGTTTTGTGTTGGGTGTTTTAAGTCCAATGGGAAACTCTAAATGCTATTGCCAATACCTACATTTTGTCAGTTAAGACCAATTATTTCCCAGACAAAATATAAATAGAGGTGTTTTCTTGCTCATTTTCATGTTCAATGCACCAGTATTTTTTACTCTTTCTAAGATAAAGACAGTAATATGATCATTGTACTATGGCCAATAGTCCATTCAAAATCCATTCATTTAAATGAATAAAGTGTATTATAGCCACATGTCAGAATGCATTAAGTGTATTGTGTAAATGATGCAATTTAGCACTAAAAGAATATGGAAAAAGAAAAAGAGGTCCTAGTGTTATGTATCTCGTTAAGCAATTAAGAATATTCATCTTCAGATACATAACAAATTAACAAATATCATAACAAATATTGCAAATTCACATGCTGGAAATACAGGTTGAACAGGTTATTACTATATGTGAAACTGATCCCTTGCATCTATTCAGCTTACAGGTGACAATTTAAAGGACTTAACATTTTGTAAAAGCATATATTTTTTTTATTATTATTATTTTTTAAATGAAATAGAAAATTCTTTTGAAGTTCTGAATTTTGCAAGATTAACATTTTTTTAGCAAAATATTGAAGGAAAAATTAGAAGGGAGCTTTTTATAACTGTCAAAATTATAATTCTTGTTGAAATGATATTTGATTTTTTGCTATCTTATTATAAAATCATATTTCAAACGTTGTTTTCTACAGAAGGGAAATTTGGATGGCTGAAAGAAGATGTCAGAGATGGCTGAGAGTGGCACTGGGATGGTGAACAGGGAAACACAGTTAATTGCCTTTAAAAGGAGAGGAACTGAGAGACATTAAATGGAATTGCCAGGTGGCAGGCTCAAAAAGATCATTAAGAGGTTCTTCAACCAAAACTCTGAAATGTATTCACGCTGGATATTGTATAAGCTGAAAACTATAAAGAGGTTCACACACAAAATTCAGAGAAGAAAAAATCACCCAAGAGTATTAAACATGAGAAAACTGCTCTTGGTTTATGATTCCATGAGTTATGGATTACTGGAAGTTCGTTGTGTGTTTTACAGAAGATACTTGTTTCCACAGTCTCACACTCACTTCTCCCTGCCTCTTGAGGACCATGTGAACACAGTTCCCCACTCAATCAAGGATAACCACCTCTCTGATCATGCTGTCCTCCCTCTCAGGAATCTGGGAAAGCAGGAACTCTGGAATAACCCTTTTCACCCATTCTTAAATCTATGGATCTATCTCCTAAATCCTTTAACCCACTGTTAAAAATTTCCAAGGAAGGCAATTTTTAATTTTTCTCCTAGTTTGAAAATTTCAGTGCTTATCACAGTATTAGATTTATTTTTTATTTTATTTTATTTTTTTTTGGTATCCAGCAATGTCTTTTTACTGATAATCAAATAGATTATCCTTTTGTCCTTGCCACAAGAGAAATGGAAAACCCTTGATCAAAATCTTGCTTAGAACAGAACAGAACAAAAGGCAATTATCAAGTTCACCACACAGTCCTCTACTTTAGAATTAAAAGTCCTGTGAAAAACATAGATCATATCTTCCAAATTTCTTTCTCAGCTTTAGACTGACCAGTCTGTCTGCATCAGTTTAGTTTCCCAAATTGGATATAGTATTGCAGATGAAGCTTTCTTAGCACTATGGGAAATAATTTCTTGAGTTTTATACAGAAAGTTTCTTAGAGAATCATTAGAGAATCATAGCTTTGACTCTGACTAGCTTTGACCTACAGATCCTTTTCCTGCCATATGACTGTTTGTAGACAGTTTGTCTCTATCTTACAATGATACTTTTGATTTTTCCTTCCTGTAAATGGTACTTTTCAGTTTTCTTGACTGAATTGTCTCCTAATGATTTTTGCTATTGCTCCAATCTACAAAGATCATTTTCAGTTCTGATCCTCACCTGAATTATATAATTATCTTCCATTTTGGGGTGACTCAAGTGCACATACTTTTTATTACCTTACCTAAGTTAGTGGCATGGAATGAAACACAGCTAAAACAGCCCCATATAAGATTCTCATTTGACTGCCTCTTCCCCTCCTCCCTTTTTACTAAAGAATTGAGAAAAGGCCCTGCTGTTTTAAGAAATATTTTCTTTTAATATGAACAACATTTTCCTCATTTTCTTATGAGAATACCCTATACAGGCAGTGTCAAAAGGCAAACAATAAATCTCAGACTATTTCACATCGTCCACCAGAGTAGCTTTGTCATTCTGACAAAGATGGAAATGAAACAGTTATTGACATGATTATGCTGGCTGTTTGTTTCAGATCTTATTTTCAGCCAGGATCTTACAAAATGATTGATATAAAAAACAATACAGACTGTTTCTATGTGTTGAAACCAGATTGATATTTATAACTTCTGATTCTTCTTTCACCTCCCTTTTAAGACTAAATACTATGTTTGGCCTTCTTCAATACCCTGGGACTTTCTCAATACTCAATGGTTTCTCAAAGAGAATGACTAATGATTACAAGATTGTATTAGCTAGCTCCTTAAGTACTTTGGGGAGAGTTTTATCTGAGCTTGTGGATTTGAGTACATCTGATCTATGCACACTTTTAAAGCTATGTTTTACAAATTCTGCCTATGCCAGCTACCATGTTAAAATTAATTTTCTTTGGAGTCTGGTCACAATTTATTTATTTTTATTATTTTTATTTTTTTTTTGAGAAGAGTGAAGTGAGACAGTAATGAATACGTCAGCTTTCTGTACACTAATCTGTTTATATTTCTCTCAAATAAATACTAGCAGTAAACTGTGTCTTGCTCTTAGTTCTAATGTGGATGTAGGAATTTCTTCATTGTTTTGTTTGGTCCCATGGTAGTTCTAACTTGTTTTCATTCCTGGCATCTATCTATCTATCTATCTATCTATCTATCTATCTATCTATCTATCTAATCTATCTATCTATCTATCTATTTATTTTCAGACTGCAGTCTTTTCTAATGCATTTGCTTCTTTCTGCTTTTTGACCCCCTACTGATTTAAAAGTCTTTGAGACTCAAGAGGTCACCCTAAGGTCACAATTCTTGATGGCTTATATGACAAATGCCATCTGTGTTTAGCTATATCATGCATATACATATATACATATACATATACATATATACAAATTTATATTTTTTGTATTTTTTATATACTTATCTGTTTTTGATAGACATTGTGGAGAACTTAGGTCACTGAAGTAGCACACATTTCAAATACTTCATCCCTGATGTTCTCTCCTATTGAAAAGCTGTGTGGATACTGGAGACTATTACACAGAAAGGGAATCAACCTCCAAAGTGATATAAATAAATAACACTCATTATGTGTGTGATAATGTATGAAAAGAGAAAACAAACAAAAAACATAAACAAATACTTCTTTCTTGATTTGATTTATGAAACTTAATTTTTTTGAGGATTCCTAGGCATAATAAAATGTTTGAAACTTTTCTTGAAATAAACAATGACTTGCAGTCTTGCACAAAACAAACAAACAAAAAAAAGCAATCAAAGAACAACCCTCTTTAACATAATATTAGAACACAAGGAGGTTAGTGTTATAGTGGATAATATCGTTGGCTGTAGTAATGACAACATGCATCTGCTGTGGAGGAAAAAAATCTGAAATAGGCAGCTATAAAATTACCTTCCAGATCCTCAGCTACAAAATCAGCTCCTGATTACTAAATCACCACCTGATTACCAAAATACTACTGAACAAGGAAGTTGAGGGGGTTGATATTCAAATACAATTGAATATGCATTTGGACTAGTTCTAGAGTACAAATTTTCCTTTGCCCATATTCTTGCTGAATCTTTAATTCTTGAATACAGTACATTCAGATAATAGTTTCTGTCATGCAAACATTTTCTTTCTGCTTGTCTCTCATGAATCATTAGCTGAAGGAAAGAGGTCTCACTCAAAACAAGTAGATGTGTTTTTGAATATGTTGTTATTCACTAGTTATTTAATCAATTCAAATTCGCTTGTTAAGTATACAATTATATTAAATTACCTGCTCAGAGGTGTATTAACAGATCTCAGTAAAATTGATTAGCTGAAGATATAATTCTTGAAAACATAACAACAACAACAAAAACCTAGAATTACTATGCCATAGCTTTCTAACTTTTTTCTTCCCATTCTTTTTCCTAGTGACATGTATTTTATTTTTTTTTTGACAGTCATGCACATAATGAAGTTACAAACCACTGATGGGAACCTGCCCATTACAGGCTTTCATGTATAATAAAACAATTGCATACTGTATTGTAATAAATTGCTTAAAGGAGTGACAACTTAATTATCTAGACAGAGCAATGGGCTAGAATCAAAATTCCTCATACCTGTGGATAATGACACAGTTAATCTGATCAGAATAGTATCTGGAAGACCGCAGTTTGTTTTCTGACACCCAAATTAATCACTCCAAAATAACTGCCTGAAAATGCAAACAAATGTTGATATACCATTAGGAATGCAGGAACATAGCTGCAGCCTGGAATAATAATAGAGTTGTAGCAGAACAGATATGATGTAAAATGAAGAACAAGGGAAGTGATAAATGATTTCTTAACGTAGATTTTGTAGACTCAGCTAGATTTTTATATGATGTTCTTCTACATGATGTCTGAGTATCTTGGAAATATATATATATATTATAATGAGTACACTAAAATTTCCATAAAAAGAGCCATCAGGAGTGATGAGTAATTGCATATATAGTGTGTGGGAGACAAAATTGTTTACCTGTATCTACATTGATAGACCTTGTTCCAAGGGAGGGGCAGAAGGAATACTGTTAATCTCCTTATAACTAGTGATGAGTGAATCCATGGAGTTTCAGTCCATAATCTTAAACTTCTATCTTCTACCTTTTAACATTTGAAATTGGATATGAGATTTACAGTATTGGTGGATAGGGGAAGAGCAACTGACATCATCTGCCTGGACTTGTGCAAAGCATTTGTCACTGTCCTCCATTATATCCTTAAGGCCATTAAGGCCAGGCTTGATGGGGCTTTGAGCAACCTGATAGTGTGAGGTGTCCCTGCCCATGGACTGGGGATTGGTACAGGGTGGTCTTTAAGGTCCCTTCCAACCCAAACCATTCTATGATTCTACAATTTGATCTGTATCCATAAACCTACTTTCTAGAGCTGTAGGGAAACAATAATTTCTTTGGATCTGACTATGGATGAAACAATGTGTATGCATTTTGTTTAAGTGAGTAAGGCATGGATTGCACTTTCTCTCTTTCTTACTCTACACTAGCATACTAGGAGATGTAAATTTTTATCAAATTCTTGATCACTGTTGATCTGATACTGTACTTCAATAGGTGTGAGACAGTGAAAGGTAGAGGCATAAAAGATCCCTTGACAAATGAAACAAAGCAAAAATACAAAAACAAAAAAATAATGGGTAGTAAGGTAGAAAGTAATCAGGAACTAAGACTTAGACTGATTTATAACAGGACATTTAGACACAGTCAATTTAATGTATATGTTACTGTAACATGGATATACAAAACAGAGGTGGTGGTCAGGCAAAGTGGGAACTTGACTCTTTGTAGGTTACTGAAACTCCCCTGGTGTTGCACCAGGAAAATTGTCCAGTGAGGTGATGAACAAGAACCAAACAATTCTATCTGTAATTAATATCATTTTTGTTGCCCCTTCCCTTCCCTTCCCTTCCCTTCCCTTCCCTTCCCTTCCCTTCCCTTCCCTTCCCTTCCCTTCCCTTCCCTCCCCTCCCCTCCCCTCCCCTCCC
>NC_048893.1:29210879-29214777 GCF_011077185.1 Oxyura jamaicensis
TCCCCTCCCCACCCTTCCCCTCCCTTCTTTTTTCTTATAAGACCAGAATTCTCAGATTCATGTCAAAGTGTGATTAATTAACTGGTCTGTTAGTGAACATATGGCTAAATCTATTCCTGAGATACCTGATCACTGCAGAAGGAAACATTTTCAATGACACTGCTCGAAAGTGCTAAGGACTTCTATTCTTTTAAAAAATGAAAGATTCATTTTCTGAATCTTCTGAATTTCTGAATTTCTGAATTTCTGAATTTTCTGATTTTTTTTAACTTGCTTAGGTGTACTTAAACACAATTATAAGCTTACATTAATCATTAACTCTTCTGAATTAGTAGAAAGCAAAGTAATTTTTCATGATTTTCAACATAAAACTTGATTGTATGTCCTCTGTAGAGGCAGTGCTTATTCAAGTCAATAAAACCTTTGCTCCGTAAGTTTATAATGAGTCCTTATTTTGTCAAGGTCATTTGATTATGTACTGCATAAAAGACAAGGTCAGACAAAACTGTAAAGGAGATCCCTCCCATTGAGTTATGAGGTTCAGAATAGACCCCCTGGTCAATGGGTTATATCTAAAAGATTATATGTGCAATCAATCCTTTATATTCACTCACCTAAGATTACAAAGTGTACAGTTAGTCACATAATGAATATCTGTTGCAGATAAGGGATCTCTCAACGTCAAGGAATAACCTTGAGAGGAATCTCTGCTCAAGGAGATCCTAGCATACATCCTTCTTCTGTGCAGGAGAGCTCAATGGTCTCTGGGTTGTCCCCTATTAATGGAGTAAGATGATTGAATTATACTCATATTTGCATACCAGACATATTTAGTGAGTGCATGCTCAGTTAGCCCTTGGCTATTGTGTTGTTATACATCTTGCCTGAATCCACCTTGAGCCTGGACTAGGTGCATCCATCATGGCTGGTTATCACTTGTGAAGGGTCAGGTGAAAGGTTGGTGTGAAAGGTGTATGGGGAGCACACTGTCACAACACCCAGTGAGAAACACCACACTCAGCTTTTTATACCCAATTTGTTTTGGAGAACAGTGTCACAGCTTTTTCAATGTCAAGGGAAACTTCATTTCCATAGTAGGCAACATCAGCTTTGCATCAACCAGAGTATTAAGCTAGGGAACATACAGTAGCTTACAGCTCTCTAGCATTTGCCTTGGTTAAGATAACACATTTCTTTCTGCTAACAGACTTACCAGAAATTTTATTTCTCCTAATGCCTATAGTAGCCCTTGTGGATGACATTCATTTTTGTCATTATGTAAACATTGGAAATAATGGTCAATTAAGCAATGTCATTGGGTTTACGATTAGATTCCTCTGTAGAAAAGGCTTCAAAATAAAAATAATAGCAAAGAGAGAAACTGATAATCTCTTAATAGTCTGAACTACTTGAGCATGTCAAACTCTGATTTTTTTCATTGTTTTTGTGTCTGTGCTTTTCAGTGGATAAATCTTTACCTATTTTTGTTGGAGATAATTTAGTGACATCTGTTACACTAAGCCAGCAGGACCTGTGGGAGAGTCTTCTGTAATTTAGTATGAATTTAAACAAGTTATGTTACTACACTTTCAATTATATATATACATATATATTGAGCACGAGCTCAAAAAATTCTCATTCTAAAACACAGAAGCAATTATATACTACTTTTCCAAGTAAAGTATAACCAGTCAACCCATTCAAAAGCTTTTTTTTTTTTTTTTTTTTTTTTTTTTTCCATTTAGATCTTTGTTAAAAGTTCCAAGTAATTGGATTAAAAAATAGTCTAATACTGTTGCAAACTATAAAATGCAGTATAAATTTAAGACTTCAGGATTTGACTTCAAAGATCAACTATTACAGAAATATAATACCTGTTTAAGTACTGATGTGAACATTTGTAGCTACTTGTGAATATACCCTACTAGATTTATAATTTTAACATTTATGTATATAAGAGCAGAAATAGATCCAAACCTTTTTTTTTTTTTTTTTTTTTTTTTTTTTTTTTTTTTCTTTTAGTTTAATAATGGATCCACATGTCACAGGAACTATGGTTGAAGAAATATGGAAATGCTCATTTAAAATATTCCAAGCCCCATGATTAGCATTCATATAAAAAAAAAGCCTTTGGGTCTAGGCTAAAACATCTGCTTCGGACATCCAGAAATTACTTCTAGATACCACACAGTTTTTCTGCCAGCTGGGCAAATAATTTTCTGTGAATATTTACTTTTAAGTGAATCCTTTCACTTTTACTCACTGATTTATGTTAGTCTTTACATTAATATTTTGTTTAATGCATTGTTGAAAGGAAGATGTACGAACAAGAATAATTTTCTATAGCAATCACAGAATATTCAAATAAAATGCATAATGAATTCAGCAACTTAAATATTTATACTGTCAATTTTGGGCTTATCTGGCCTTGGAAATTCTCTGTGTTTCAGACAATTTCTTGTGTGTTCTAATTGCTTCAGTTGCTTCAGTCTTCCACTCCCTAGTACATTTTTTTTTGTTTTCTGTAATTTTATACCCATGTAAATCAGAACATTGATTTTAGCTATAAAATTCAATGACGATAAATTACAATCACCAATTTGTGAACATGCTATTCACCAGTATCTGCACAAAATAGTCCATGAATAATGACAATACTTGAGAAAAATTATTGTGAATAATTTATACACAAGAAGGAAAATAAATTAGCACGTGTCTAACACAAATAATCATAGACTCAGAGTTTTCTACCTGATTTGTTAAAGTATCTAAGGCAGCATGATCATAATTGTTTGTCAATTAGAACCATTTAAGGAGAATTACAGTAGGTGTGAACTGTGTGGTTGTATTTGCACAGGTATATTTTAATGTGTTTATGATTATCCCAAACCTTCTAAATGAAAGAATGCACATCTTAGCATTATCTTCAGGTTCATTGCTTTTTGAGTGTTTTTTTTTTTGTTTGTTTGTTTGTTTAGAGCAGAGTTTTGTTTGTTTACAGTAGCACTAATAATAATAAACTAACAATTGTTAGGTTGAGTTTAAGAAAAATGTTAATCACTTATTAAGGTCACCTTTTTGAAAAATTACTTGCAGTGATTACAAGATTAAAGAAAGAAAAGAAAAGCAGGGAATATGTAAATGCAGTTTACATTAATTACATTTCTCTGCATGACAAGAACTAATGATATTATTTTAAAATGAGAGAGTTACTCCTGAACTGGTGTTTCACAGCTGACTTTAATTGTCATGGTAATTTCATAATGAATCTTAATAATATTACATTCACAATAACAGCATGCCTTTCAAGTATGAGTGCAAAAATAATTTGCTATTAGTCTCAAGTCTATGGTACTTTGTTTGCATTCAAATACAATAGAAAACAAAAGAGAAAACAAAAAAGCCCTCATTTTTCTCAAAAATCAGAATAAAAGCCAATAGCTAATTCAAATTATGTAGAGATACTAATTCATTTAGGTAAGAAACCTTTCATAAAACAGAAGTATTTTTTAAATGTTGCACCCTGTCTTTCACAATCTTGCATATTTCACACAAACAATAAGGATGTTCTCACAAAACCTTCCCTCAAGATAATGCAAAATCATAATCCCATTTTCCCTTTATTTCTTCTGATTTGAATAATGACATAGGCAAAATTAAAAATGTGTCCTATAGCACCAGACTTACATAAAATATAAACTTTAACATACTAAAATAGCAGTAAAAGAAGTATCTAAACTGAAATTTACCAATCAGAAACAAACTATTAATTTTAATTCAGACTTTGTTATTCAGGACTATTGTACATTTCACCCAAGTGCAAACCAGTAAACCCCATTTCAAAGGATATGGACAAAAGGTTTTTTTTTTTTTTTTTTTTTTTTTTTTTTTTTTTTTT
>NC_048893.1:29214877-29298337 GCF_011077185.1 Oxyura jamaicensis
TTTTTTTTTTTTTTTTTTTTTTTTTTTTTTTTTTTTCCTGTGTGTGTCTGTCTGTCTGTCTGTCTGTCTGTCTGTCTGTCTGTCTCACAAAAGTGAAACAGTGTTTAATAAATGGAAAAAAGTGCTAAAGTGGGTGCATTGCAAGCCAAAGAAACCTTGTGGAAAGCAAACATTCAATATGTCTTTTTTTAAACTGAGATGCTCACACATGGCAAGTTATCAGTAATTTTGTATGTGTTTACCTTACATTTTAACACAAACACTGGTATTTGCAGACTTTTGCATGAGAGAAGTTTTCACAACTTCAAAGTTCAATATATTGAACACTATCATCATGGCTAATTATATGAATGGAATGTTTGACTCATTCTGAGGTCCAGCTCTGGCAGCAGAACTCAGACACATGCCCATGTCCAAGAGGCAGTTATATATACCTGTTGGTATTTTCTGTCTCCTTTTATGGATTATTCTGAATGAAAAAGATTACATTGCAACCAGCTTCAATTTCAGCTCAGCAATGAGTGATTTTTTTGCACTGTGATACCCAATTTGCAAATATTTACAAACTACCTATTGCATACTATTAAACACAGAAGGATGTGGAACCTCAGAGAAATCTGGGGAAAAGCCAAAATACCATTTAATAATACAAAAGAAAAAAAATAAAATAAAAAATAAATAAAAGGAACAATTTGAATAATTTTATTGCCACAAACTAGACTAGGTCAGTAGCTTTATGTCATCAACAATGCTAAGGGCATCTGTTGATGACATAAAGCTCATAACAATAGCTGCCATAGACTCTTGACCTTATAATTTGGCATTGCATGGAACAAATACAACCACCAAAATCTTGGAAAAAACACAAGTCTTAGCAGGATATAAAGAACTGCCAGACTAGTTATTTTGTACTATCATGTCTTGTCCAGACTTGGCCGCATACTTCTCACTTACTTGTAATCTCTTACCTGAGGCATCTGAAGTTTCTCTCTATTGTCAATGGAGGAGGATCTTTGAAGAATGAGTCCTATTTGGTCCCTTGTGATAATCAGAAGGCTAGCAACCACGTTTCCTGAATGACCATGAAAGATGGGCTTCTTTAACTTGATTCAGATGACATTAGTCTAGACATTTGGGAAAAATAGCAATTGATAACTTTGAAACTTGAACTTCTGTTAGAAGAGAGAAAATAATTGCCCCTTTATACTTAGTGTTACATTATACTTAGTGTTACATTAGTTTGTCTTTTGGTGATATTTCATATGAATGGTCAGTATCAGAAATCCAGTCTTATAACTCAGGTAGGCGTGTGACCATTCTTTAGAAAAAAATATTTAGATGACACAAAAGGAACTATCACAAAAGGTATAAAATAATGACATTCTAATAATCTCTGTCTTATTAAAAACATAAGCATAAACATATATATATATAAATAACTCAGGTGAATCAAGGCTTTCTATACACTATAATTCACAGAATCATGTAATGATTTGGGTTGAAAGAGACCTAAAAGATCGTCTTGTTCCAACCCCTCTGCCATGTACAGGGACATTTTCAATTAGATCAGGTTGCTCAAAGCCCTGTCCAACCTGGCCTTGAACACTTCCAGGGCTGGGACATAAACAGCTTCTCTGGGCAACCTGTTCCAGTGACTGTCAAGTTGCTCTTTGAACTATTTTTTCCTTTGAATATTGTAATCTGACTTTTGCAGAATAAATTTGATTGACAGACATGTTAAATGCTATCAGATTGATGCATTAAGGTTAAAGGCACCCACTTTCTCCCTCTGTTTTGATTCACGTAATATTAGAAATGTTCTATCTGCTGGCAGTAACAGTGTCAAAGGCACAGAGCCTCAAACTGTTACTGTTTCATTGTGAAATTGGTAGAGGAGGGCTTATTTTTTTACTTTTTTTTTTTTTTTTCCCCTCCTCCCCCCCCCCAACACCTTTTGTTTGTTTTGTTTGTTTGTTTGTTTAATTTATGTCTAATAGTTTTACTCCCAGTCTTTGGGCTGATATCTCTTTGCAGGAATGATATCTTATTCATGCTCTCTTTTCATGTATGTGTCTTGTTGAAACAAGATAAGAAGCCAGACTAAAAGAAAGCTGTTAGCCACAAAAGATGAATATAGACTGAACATTTGGAACATCTTCCCCTGTAAGCATCAGCATTATCTACAGAACTTTGAATGTTAGGTTGTCCTTCTCTTTGAGACACTGCTGACAGCAACACTCTTCTGACCTAAAACTGTGATCATAAAAAATGTATGGGACTGAAAAACTGCATGACTTTTTACTTTGGAGCCAATTTTAGTGCAAAAGATAAGCAGGCTTCAAGGATATGGGAGTTCCTCAGTTACTTAAGTTTGCTCTAAAGCAGCCCAGATACCTATGGAGTGATTCATGAAGCAGAAGGAAAAAAAAAATCTATATTCTTACAAACTGATCAGCTTGCATACTCATCAAATCATTGGTACACTTTGAGACTTATACTCCTGTCATGTGGGAAAAGAGAACATGGAAATTACTGTAGGTAGACATGAGAATTATTCTCTGGAGAGAAGTAATAAGTCATAGATTCTTGCTCCCTATAAACACTGGTTCATCACTCAGGATCATTCCAATTTCATCTATTTAAGCCATTTCCATATCAGTCAGGTTGACACAGATATCAAATATCTGGCAGCAGGAAGGGATGGGCTGCTCCACTCATGGAAGAGCCAAAAAGCCAAGGGTCACCTCCATGCTGGCACTGCTTCCACCAAAACTCATAGTCCCTCAGGAACTGAACCCTGCTGCAGTAATGGGGTGCATCATCAGTCATAGCCACAGCAATGGATGCACTGTGTCCAGAGCCTAGGACCTGTCTAGGTACCCCGTCAGAGGACCAGAAAGGAGATGGTGACAGAGACAGGACAGGAGACAAGGCTACAATGGCTGAGATCCAAGGAGAAGACAAGGCCAGAGACATGTTTCCTGATGACTTGTTAAAAAAGCTTCCTGTCCCAGTTGTCTGGGGACAATGTGCTCCATCCACACAATTTTCAGGTGTGACCTGGGAGTTGCTGTTCATTTCAGTAAGCAAGCTGAATGTCGGTGATGTGTTTTAGAAGCTAAGCTGTATCACTGTGGTCAGAGATTCCTCAAGATTCCCAAAGGTCTGCAGCAATGTTAAGTTTTGGTATAGCTAAAGACTATCAGAAAAATCTTTTGTGTTCTTGTGTGGAACTAGAAACAGACTAGTTATTAACAGTGATCCAGGAAGGCATCTAGTGTTTGGTGATAAACATTGAAGGTGTGCAACTAAACCTGAAATGGGAGATAAATCAGATCTAGAATTAGGCCTTTCAGAAAGAATAATCTTTTGATAGAAGTTACCTATTTATTTATTTATTTATTTAGACAAATAACCCCCCCCCTCCCCCCCCCCCCAGATTCTTTCTTCCTATTCAATACAGAAGAAGAAACATCTACAGATGTGATCTATTTCACTTGTGAGATGCATGTCTGTAGTGAGTTTATGTGGCAAGGCTTTGGTAACGGGGCCATAGGGGTTGTTTCAGTGAGAAGAATCCAGAAGATGCCCCACGTTAGATAAGGGCACCATTGCTGACCACAGCCAAGCCAATAAACAATGTTGTTTGTGCCTCTGTGAGAGCATATTTAAGAAAGGGAAAACAACAATAACAACAACAACAACAACAACTGCTGTCACACAGCAGCTGGGAGAGAGAGAGGAGTGAGAAACAGTGAGAAACAGCCTTGCAGGTGCTAAGGTCAGTGAAGAAGGAGGGGGAAAGGTGCTCCAGTCACCAGAACAGAAGTCCCCTGTAGCCTGTGGTGAAGACCATGGTGAAGCAGGCTGTCCCCCTGCAGCCCATGGAATACCACGGTGGAGCAGGGTTCCACACTGCAGCCCATGCAGCCCCCAGTGGAGCAGGTGGACCTGCACCAACGGAGGCTGTGCCCACAGGAGCATATTCCGGGCCAGAACTGCAGCCCGTGGAGAGGAGACCACACAAGAGCAGAGGGTCTGGGGGGAGCTGCTGCCCATGGGGGAACCTATGTTGGAGCAGTTTGCTCCTGAGGGATGGACCCCGTGGTACGGACCCATATCTGGAGCAGTTCTTGAAGAGCTGCTGCCTGTGGGAAGCCCACACAGGATCAGTTTGGGAAGGACTGCATCCCGTGGAAGGTACTCCACAATGCAGGGGAAGAGAAGGAGCGGTGGAGACAAAGCACTATGGACTGACCACAACCTCCATTCCCCTGTTGCCCTGCACCGCTTGGAGTGTTGAGTAGGGTGGATGAGGGGAAGGCGTTTTTGGCTTCTTTTGTTTCTCACTTCTCTAGCTTGTTAGTAATAGGCAATAAATCTTACTATCTCCCTACTCTGAGTCTGTTTTGCCTGTCATGATAATTGTCGAGTGATTTCCCTGTCCTTATCTCAACCCTTGAGCCCTTTGCATCATATTTTCTCCCCCTTTCCCTTTGAGGAGGGGGAATGAGAGAGTGTCCATGGTAGAGCTCGGCTGCCCACCCAAGTAAAACCAGCACAATGTCAAATGTTGTTGACTGTCTAGAGGTGTCTGCTTTTGTCAAGTGGTTAGAATAGAAGCTGGAAGTAATTAGGTTAGATTTAATAAAGTTTTATTAGGTCTTTTAAGGCCTCTAAGGCCTCTGCTCTGCTTACCTGTCTGGTTTTCTCTACTTAGCACTGCAGTCTCTTCTCTTTAGATTATTCAAACTGGCAATTGAGGAGTTTCCCTTAAACTCAGATAACAGATATTTAAAAACAGCTTCTACAATGCTTTTCTTTTCCCTCTATTCTGCTGGAGCATTTGTATTGTCCTTGAATTTTGGCAACATTAAATTTCTTTATCTGAGAAAAAAATTGGTCTTCATCATATCCACTAAGGAAATTTGTTCCAGTATTAACTACTTTTTGATTGTCTAGTACGGCCAAAGGTGTGTAACACCTGCAACAATCCTCATTTATTTACCCATTACATGTTAATGGTAGCATCAACAAAATTAATCAGAAATCATATTTAACATGAACAGACTCCACTAAGTACTGTATTAAAAACCAATAAATTCAAGATCACATGATGAGCAAAACCTGCATATCATTGTGCAATTTTTGTTTAATGGAAAGTATCTTTTCATCTTTGCTTATGTGAACATGCTTCAGATACTTTTAGAGATGTTTGGCTATCTTAACAATATTTTTCTCCTCTTCTTGTCACAGTTTTTGTGTATTCAAGACAAAATTGTGTAAGTAGATACAATAGTAAATGCCAAATAAGACAATCTGGTATGCTGTTGTGCCAGACTGTAATAAAAAAGACTTGCGACATTTACATTTTTGTGAAAAGACTTGCTTCTGGTAACATTTTATTTATTATTTTTAATCTTTACAGTAATTGATGTTTACTTTCTTACAGACTTCTTAGAAATACAATTTTACATTATATTTCTTCAGAAAAGTATTTCAAATTTATAGTGCTTCTTGATTCCAATGATACTTTCTTTTTCTCAATGCATTTTATAATTACATACACTTGGCTTATTTTGATTCCATGCATTTCTTGGGCCTATTTCAGGTTTCTTTTTTATCTGGGAGATCTTTCTTTAAAACTTTCAACAATGTAATCATGTCCAAGGAGGACATAAGACCTTTGCATTGCTTTTACAGCCTAAGGAATCAGCTTGAATTTGCTTTTGGCTATAGTACACAAAATAAACACAGGCATCTCTCCACCTGCTATGTAAATATGTCCCTAGGACTATAATTGGCAGCGATCAGCATAATATTTAAGTGCCTCAGAACTGGTAATGGGTTTACTATTAAATCCAAGTAAAAACAAAAATTAAATGTGAGTTTTATATGAAACTACATTAGCTTCTCAGGGACTTTGGCCAATTACTATGTATGAAGGTTCTAGAAAGTGGAAGAAAAAGCTGAGAAAATTATTTTATAATATCCTAAAATCAAAATTGATATAAGCAGGAGACTACTAATTGAGCTAGATGCCATAGCATATTCCCATAAGGCTTGTCAATTCCAAAGAAGAATTTTGATACCAGTAATGGTCTCATGAAACTCTAGAAGCATTTGTAACTTTGTCACCCAGTAAATGTAGTCTTGAAATTGTTAGTTAACAGGCCACAGACTTTATATGAACAGAGAAAGCCTCAGGACTTATTCGGGTTTCTTGGCACTTGCCTTGGTCCACTGGAGAATGACCAGATAATCATTAGATAGTTTAGTTAAAGTTCACGTCATTCCAATGGTGTGGGGCGATTCCTATTCTTATTATAGTACTCATATGTTTGTGTAAATGATAACTAAAAATAGCTAGTAGCTATGATGTGCAGAAAGATCAATCTATGACACTAGAACAGGATAGTAGCAAAAAGGAGTGCAGCCATGGGGTGACCACAGGGGCATTTAAAGTGCAAGTCCAGAACCTTGACTGTAAATGCTAATCACAAATACTTAATTGCTTGTCAATAAGCAGCTGGGCAAAAACAGCTTTAGCATATCAAAGAGAACAAAGAAGAAATATCAAGTGTATAATAAAAAGAATAAATAATCTTTACACACAAGTGAAGAGAAAGCAAGTAAGATGATAGGGAAGGTCTCCTCACAGACAATGACATAGGCAAAGCAGAGACGCTTAACGCCTTCTTTGCCTCTGTCTTCATTGCCGATGATGGGCTTTGGGACCCAGGGTGCCCCGAGCTGGAGGACCGGGACGGTGGGGATGACAAACTCCCAACCGACCCTGAACGTGTGCGGGATTTGCTACTCCACCTCGATCCCTACAAGTCCATGGGTCCGGATGGGATTCATCCCCGGGTGCTGAAAGAGCTGGCGGACGTCATCGCGGAACCTCTCTCAATTATTTTTCAACGATCCTGGGAATTTGGAGAGGTCCCGGTAGACTGGAAGCTGGCAAATGTTGTGCCGATTTTCAAGAAGGGTCAGAAAGAAGACCCTTGCAATTACAGGCCTGTCAGTCTCACGTCAGTGCCTGGTAAAATCATGGAGAAGATGGTTCTCGAACTTATTGAGGCGCACCTGGGGGACAAAGCAGTCATTGGTCCCAGCCAGCATGGGTTTGTGAAGGGTAGGTCCTGCCTAACTAACTTGATTTCCTTTTATGATAAGATCACCCATATGGTGGACCAAGGGAAACCAGCTGATGTGATTTTTTTGGACTTCAGCAAGGCTTTTGACACGGTCTCCCATAGGATCCTACTGGACAAAATGTCCACCATACAGCTAAATAAAAACATCATACAATGGGTGAGCAATTGGCTAATGGGCAGGGCCCAAAGGGTTATGGTAAACGGGGCTGCGTCAGGCTGGCGGGCGGTCACCAGTGGGGTCCCTCAAGGCTCCATTTTAGGGCTGGTGCTTTTCAATATTTTTATAAACGATCTGGATGTAGGAATAGAAGGTATTTTGAGCAAGTTTGCTGATGACACCAAACTTGGAGGAGTCGTGGACTCAAATGAGGGTGGAAAGGCCTTGCAGCGGGATCTGGATAGGTTGGAGAGTTGGGCGATCACCAGCCGTATGAAGTTCAATAAGAGCAAGTGCCGGGTCCTGCACCTGGGACGGGGAAACCCTGGCTGCACGTACAGACTGGGCGATGAGACGCTGGAGAGCAGACTAGAAGAGAGGGATCTGGGGGTCGTGGTAGACAGCAAGTTGAATATGAGCCAGCAGTGTGCCCTGGCAGCCAGGAGGGCCAACCGTGTCCTGGGGTGCATCAAGCACGGCATCGCTAGTAGGTCAAGGGAGGTGATCGTCCCGCTCTACTCTGCACTGGTGCGGCCTCACCTCGAGTACTGTGTGCAGTTCTGGGCACCACAGTATAAAAAGGACATGAAACTGTTGGAGAATGTCCAGAGGAGGGCTACGAAGATGGTGATAGGCCTGGAGGGGAAGACGTACGAAGAACGGCTGAGGTCACTGGGCCTGTTCAGCCTGGAGAAGAGGAGGCTGAGAGGAGACCTCATCACAGTCTACAACTTCCTCGTAAGGGGGTGTCAAGAGGCAGGAGACCTTTTCTCCATTAACACCAGTGACAGGACCCGCGGGAATGGGGTTAAGCTGAGGCAGGGGAAATTTAGGCTTGACATCAGAAGGGGGTTCTTCACAGAGAGGGTGGTTGCACACTGGAACAGGCTCCCCAGGGAAGTTGTCACTGCACCGAGCCTGTCTGAATTTAAGAAGAGATTGGACTGTGCACTTAGTCACATGGTCTGAACTTTTGGGTAGACCTGTGCGGTGTCAAGAGTTGGACTTGATGATCCTTAAGGGTCCCTTCCAACTCAGAATATTCTATGAATATCTATGAATATCTATGATGGTATGGACAAGCATATAAAAATAATCACAGCTGTACCCAAGATCGAAGAGAAAGAAAAATCCATAATTACCATCATATTCCTTTGGACTTGGGACACTGGCATTTTGCTTTATCAACACACTGGAAGGGTGAGAATAAGATCAGGGAATAGGGTGAAAATCAGAGGGTTTGTTTATAATGATTAACTGTGTTATTAATATAAATTAGCTGTAACAAATGGATAATTTGAACTATTAGTATTAGCTTTTATTTAATTGGCTAATTATAATTTTGATTAGATTCTCCAGAGAGGTTGTGGAGTCTCCCTCCTTGGAGATTTTCAAAAGCTGTCTGGACATGGTCCTTAGGCAGCCTGCTCTGGGTGTCCATTCTTGAACAGGGGAGTTGGACCAGATGATCTCAAGAGGTTCATTCCAACCTTAGTAATTCTGCGATTCTGTGAAGATGTTAATTAGATAAAGTAATTAATGTCATAACGTTAATTATCAATAAATTCTTCCCTCTTCATATGCACCCTTAGTCTGTGAATGGTAGAGGGTGTAGTGCAACACACTGAAGTACTTTTCAGGAAACCAAAAACCCAACCCTATGGAAACAAAGAAAGGAACATAAATTATATACAACACAAAAAGAGAGAAAAGATGACACAGAAGTATAGAAATAAATCTGTTTTCAAAGGCATAATTATGATATTCCTATTTGGGAATGGTGGGAGGTGTGTTAAATGCATTTAATAGAATTTAATGAATCTCAGAAGAGAACAACTGGTCCATACACAGACACAAGCAAAGATAAACATAAACGTATATGTATTTGTGTCTGTATATACATATATATGTGTATATACATATGTGTGTATATGTGCGTGTGTAACATGCACAAACTCTGGAAAGACTCAGGAGTCTACCTAGGTATGAAAAGCAAGCAAACAGACAAAACCCCAGCTAATTAGAATGAAAATAATTAAGGGAAACTATAATACTTCTTTGGCTGAGTATTTAATTGGAACTTCTAATATGATGATGCTCCACATTTTTCAATGAATTAAAAGCAAAAAAACAAACAAACAAACAAAAGCATAAGAACTCCTGTTTTGGCAGGACACAAATCATACTATTTTATTAAACATTTACTTAATAAGTCCAACTCCCATGGACTTCTCTTATAACATTTGTGCTTAAAATTTCTCTGAATGTGTTGGCATTTTCTGATTATACGCGGTTTGATCAGAAAAAATCTGACCGTCTGTACATAGAAGAAATGCTGAAATAAATATATTGTAACCTCCAAGGAGAAAGAAATGAATGTCATTTAGGTTAGCAGAATGAAAATGTCTGCTTAATGTACAGTGTCAATCAAAAAGAAGATATACAATCCTAGGTTTTATAGGGAAAATGAACAGAGAGCAATGCTAACAATATTATGATGCTATTATATAAATTAAAACACATATTTTTCCTTCACAGCTTCTCAAGCAGCATCTGCACTAACAACATAATATATGTTGTTCATTTCTAGCCCTAATGAACATAGGATGAGTTTATCATATCACATATCACTACTGCAAAAGAAGAGTATATCATGTCTTATGTGTATGTAGATGGAAACATTTATTTGTTATATCACCAGCTATAGTACAGGTGTTCTAAAAACTAAGATAAAGATATTTTAATTTTGTCATTTTATTTCTGTAATTTCTCAAATCAATAACACAGCAAACCCAGCCTCTAGTCCTAGTCCTAAATGGCATAAAAACATGGGAATACAACAGTGCTTTACATTTAAAAAAAAAAAAAAAAAAAAAAAAAGTAAATTATGGAATAATATTACAACCTCTCTTCTGCGTTGTCTCTGCACGCTTTTCTGGTTCATCAGCCAAATCTGAGTATGACAGGCCTGGGAACATGCGGTGTGGCCTACTCTGGTGTAATCTTCCCTATCTCAGTGAGCTGCCATCTGCCAAAGCAACTCACCTCAACGAAGCACACAGTGTTACTTTGCCTGATAAAGCCAACAGTAGGGGAATATATTGTCATTTGCCTTAGTGAATTTCTCATTTTCACTGTTATCAAAAGTTTTATGTCATATTAATTTTATGTTTATACTGGCTTAACCAAATTGAACTTAAATTTACATAATTTATTAAAGAAAAATCTTTGCATAATTCTCAGATTTTTACTCCAAACAAGTTTATTATAAGGGATTTGTTTCTTGGTTCAAGAAGTTTTTCCAGCCCAGCATTTTTATTGGACTCAAACGCTACTAAGCTTTTTCTGTGTTTGTTTTCTTAAGCACTGAGGAACAAACTTTGTTGTCAAGGACAAAGATCTACATACAAGAGTAAAAAATAGAAACAAACCTATAAAATCTCCTATCAAGAAAGCACAGATTTTTAATTTAAAATGTTTTTCAGTGGCTTAGCATGAAAATGTCATCTGTTTTCTTAAACAGATAGCATCACATTAGGCACAATATCAAAAAGAGCAAGTAAACAAACAATAAAACCCACACAGATAAGTTTTATGAAAATGCTTCATTATCTTCTTTAGCTGCCTGGCAGAGAATGACCTGGGAGTATTGGTTTATAGTCAGCTGAATATGAGCCAGCAATGTGCTCAGGTGGCCAAGAAGGCCAACAGCGTCCTGGCTTGCATCAGAAACCGTGTGGCCAGAAGGACTAGGAAGTGATTGTTCCGCTGTACTCGGCTCTGGTGAGGCCTCACCTTGAGTACTGTGTTCAGTTTTGGGCCCTTCACTACAAGAAGGACATGGAGGTGCTTGAGCGAGTCCAGAGAAGGGCAATGAAGCTGGTGAAGGGTCTGGAGAATAAATTTTACGAGGAGTGGCTGGGGGAGCTGGGATTGTTCAGCCTGGAGAAGAGGAGGCTCAGGGGTGACCTTATCGCTCTCTACAGGTACCTCAGGAGGCTGTAGCGAGGTGGAGGTTGGTCTATTCTCCCACGTGCCTGGATGAGGGGGAATGGGCTAAAGTTGCACCAGGGGAGGTTTAGGTTGGATATTAGGAAGAACTTCTTCACTGAAAGGGTTGTTACATATTGGAATAGTCTGCCCAGGGAAGTCACCATCCCTGGAGGTCTTTAAAAGACATTTAGATGTAGAGCTTAGGGATATGGTTTAGTGGAGGACTTGTTAGTGTTAGGTCAGAGGTTGGACTACGTGATCTTGGAGGTCCCTTCCAACCTAGATGATTCTGTGGTTCTGTGTTCTTTGGCTTGCAAATCTCCCTAAAATAAATCTATGATGTTTCTAGGTCTTTGAAGCAATATAATAAGATAAACTTCTACGGTGAGACAAAGTGAAAATTGTCATACCTGATAAGGAAAGTAGCAGCCAAATGAGGGTTGCTAGCTTGTTGTTCACAAAATCTTTTCAGTAATAGCTCTTTCTTTATCTTTGACAAAGTATCTTTAGAATAGGACAGTCATAGCACGAAGTTATGGAACAGCCTTTCAAACAGAAAAGTGAAGTGAGGAAACTAGCTGATTTTTAAGTGGATCATGATAAAGTGATACAGGGGATTAAAACATATAACTCCATGTAAGACCCAGAGACTGGATGGCCCAGGAGATGCTGTCTAGTTTTGTGTTCTTTGTAGCATATTTTGGACAAGTATAGTAACATCTGTAAGTTCAAAAATGCTGAAAACTTAATCTCTTATGAGCAGTTTGCTAGCCTTTTCCATACTGTTAAAAAGAACTCTAAGAACTGGCCTGAATTTTGTAGCACTCAAAGAGATGATTGTTAAAGTAAGTTCTCATCACTTACTGAAAATTGGGACTTTTAAAAATGTTTTAAGTTGTATCTTGCAGAATGCAGCTTCCTCAAAGAAAAAAAATAAAATAAAATAAAGATTTAAGCTCTTGTTTTGAACTTATATTTAATATATTGTTTTGAACTTGCAGTCTAAAGATACTATACAAGCTTGGTTGCATTAAAGCTTTGCTCATGAATCACAAAATTTCAGAAGTTTCTACATTCACCTTTCAGTTTTGTGTTTAGTAAAAGGTTCTATAAGATTACAGAAATCAATATTAACAGCAGGTTGTAAACGTTTCTCTCTTTTTTTCTGCTTGCTTACTAAATAAATACTGGAAAAAATACCTTGCAAAATAAATACTAAATCATAGAATCATAGAATATCCTGACCCTTAAGGATCATCAAGTCCAACTCTTGACACCGCACAGGTCTACCCAAAAGTTCAGACCATGTGACTAAGTGCACAGTCCAATCCCTTCTTAAATTCAGACAGGCTCGGTGCAGTGACAACTTCCCTGGGGAGCCTGTTCCAGTGTGCAACCACCCTCTCTGTGAAGAACCCCCTCCTGATGTCAAGCCTAAATTTCCCCTGCCTCAGCTTAACCCCATTCCCGCGGGTCCTGTCACTGGTGTTAATGGAGAAAAGGTCTCCTGTCTCTCGACACCCCCTTACGAGGAAGTTGTAGACTGTGATGAGGTCTCCTCTCAGCCTCCTCTTCTCCAGGCTGAACAGGCCCAGTGACCTGGGCCTAAAATAAATAGGCCCAGTATTTATTTAAGCCCAGTATTTATTTAAGCCCAGTATTTATTTACTATACTTTTCAGTATTTCAGAATACCTTAATGTTTTCCAGACTGGAAAGAAAAAAATATTTTTTCCATAATCACATAGTTATTGTAATCTACTGATACAAATGGCATATTTTGACTCCCATCCCTTTTGTAGAAAATATTTAATTATTTTAAAGCAAAGCCTACAGCTGCAATAGGAAAGAAAACCATCTCTACATACCCTGGAGCGTAGAAAATTCTCCTGGGAAGTGAGATAATTAGTTATTCCCCAGTCCCATAAGGGTTTTAACTTTTGATCTCTTACATGTTGCATAATTGTGGCTCATGCTGTAATGTCTGGTGCAGGATCACAGAATCACAGAATCACAGAATTTCTAGGTTGGAAGAGACCTCAAGATCATCGAGTCCAACCTCTAACCTAACACTAACAGTCCCCACTAAACCATATCCCTAAGCTCTACATCTAAACGTCTTTTGAAGACTTCCAGGGATGGTGACTCCACCACCTCCCTGGGCAGCCTGTTCCAATGCCTCACAACCCTTTCAGTAAAGAAGCTCTTCCTAACATCTGACCTAAAACTCCCCTGGCGCAACTTTAGCCCATTCCCCCTCGTCCTGTCACCAGGCACGTGGGAGAACAGGCCAACCCCCACCTCTCTACAGCCTCCTTTAAGGTATCTGTAGAGAGCGATAAGGTCACCCCTGAGCCTCCTCTTCTCCAGGCTGAATAAGCCCAGCTCCTTCAGCCGCTCCTCGTAGGACTTGTTCTCCAGGCCCCTCACCAGCTTCGTCGCCCTTCTTTGGACCCGCTCAAGCACCTCGATGTCCTTCTTGTAGCGAGGGGCCCAAAACTGAACACAGTACTCGAGGTGTGGCCTCACCAGAGCCGAGTACAGGGGGACGATCACCTCCCTAGCCCTGCTGGTCACACTATTTCTGATACAAGCCAGGATGCCTTTGGCCTTCTTGGCCACCTGAGCACACTGCTGGCTCATATTCAGCCGACTGTCCACTATCACTCCCAGGTCCTTCTCCGCCTGGCAGCTCTCCAACCACTCATCTCCCAGCCTGTAGCTCTGCTTGGGATTATTACGCCCCAGGTGCAGGACCCGGCACTTAGCCTTGTTAAACTTCATGCAGTTGACCTCAGCCCATCGGTGCAGCCTATCCAGATCCTCCTGCAGAGCCTTCCTACCCTCGAGCAGATCGACACTCGCAACTAACTTGGTGTCATCTGCAAACTTACTGAGGGTGCACTCAATGCCCTCGTCCAGATCATTGATGAAGATGTTAAAGAGGACCGGCCCCAGCACCGAGCCCTGGGGGACGCCACTAGTGACTGGCCTCCAACTGGATTTGACTCCATTTACCACAACTCTCTGGGCCCGGCTATCCAGCCAGTTTCTAACCCAACGAAGCGTGCGCCAGTCCAAGCCAAGAGCAGCCAGTTTCTTGAGGAGAATGCAGTGGGAGACGGTGTCAAAAGCCTTGCTGAAGTCAAGGTAGACCACATCCACAGCCTTTCCCTCGTCCACCCAGCGCGACACTTTGTCATAGAAGGAGATCAGGTTCGTCAAGCAGGACCTGCCTTCCATAAACCCATGCTGACTGGGCCTGATCGCCTGCTTGCCCTTCAAGTGCCGCATGATGACTCCCAAGAGGATCTGCTCCATGAGCTTCCCTGGTACTGAGGTCAAACTGACAGGCCTGTAGTTCCCCGGGTCAGCCCTCCGGCCCTTCTTGTAGATGGGCGTCACATTCGCTAGCCGCCAGTCAGCTGGGACCTCCCCCGATAGCCAGGACTGCTGATAAATGATGGATAGTGGCTTGGCCAGCTCCTCTGCCAGTTCTCTCAGTACCGTTGGGTGGATCCTATCCGGCCCCATCGACTTGTGCACATCCAAGTGCCGTAGCAGGTCACCAACCAGTTCTTCGTGGATGGTGAGGGCCACATCCTGCTCCCCATCCCCTTCCACCAGCTCAGGGTACTGGGAATCCAGAGAACAACCGATATTGCCGCTAAAGACTGAGGCAAAGAAGGCATTGAGCACCTCCGCCTTTTCCTCATCTCTTGTAACTAAGTTTCCCCCTGCATCCAGTAAAGGATGGAGATTCTCCTTTGTCCTCCTTTTTGTGTTGATGTATTTATAAAAGCGTTTTTTCTTATCTTTAACGGCAGTAGCCAGATTGAGCTCCAGATGAGCTTTGGCCTTCCTAATTTTGTCCCTGCACAGCCTCGCTACATCCTTATAGTCCTCCCTAGTGGCCAGCCCACTTTTCCAAAGATTATAAACCCTCTTTTTTCTCCTAAGCTCAAGCCACAGTTCTCTGTTCAGCCAGGCTGGCCTTCTTCCCCGCTGGCTCATCTTTGGGCACATGGGAACAGACCGCTCCTGCACCATTAGGATTTGCCTCTTGAAGAGCGCCCAGCCTTCCTGGACCCCTCTGCCCTTCAGAACCGCCTCCCAAGGGACTCTGCCAACCAGTGTCCTGAGCAGCCCAAAGTCAGCTCTCCGAAAGTCCAGTACAGTGGTTTTACTGGTTCCCTTCCTGGCCTCGCCAAGAATAGTGAACTCCACCATTTCGTGGTCACTCTGCCCAAGACAGCTCCCGACAATCACATCCTCCACCAGTCCTTCTCTGTTTGTGAAGAGAAGGTCTAGCGGGGCACCACCCCTGGTAGGCTCACTAATCAGCTGCGTCAGGAAGCTATCTTCCACTTTCTCCAGAAACCTCCTAGACTGCTTTCTCTGGGCTGTGTTGTGCTTCCAGGATATGTCAGGGAAGTTGAAGTCCCCCACGAGTACAAGCGCTGAAGATTTCGCAACTTCTGTCAGCTGCCTGTAGAACTCCTCATCCGTCTCCTCGTCCTGGTTCGGCGGTCTGTAACAGACCCCGACCAGGACACTAGCCTTGTTGTCCCTGCCGATCCTAACCCAAAGGGACTCGATCTTGTCATTGCTAGCCTCGAGGAGGCTATATCACTTATCAATATCACTTCTCATTTTCTCAGTAGAATAGAATAGAATAGAATAGGATAGGATAAGATAGGATAGGATAGGATAGGATAGGATAGGATAGGATAGGATAGGACAGGACAGGACAGGACAGGACAGGATAGGATAGGATAGGATAGGATAGGATAGGATTGGATACCTTTAGTTGGAAGGGACCTACAAAGATCACTGAGTCCAGCTGTCAGACTATTTTGGTGCTGACCAAAATTGAAAACATATAATTAAGAGCTTTATCCAAGTGCCTATTAAACACAGACAGACATGAGGCATCAGCCATCTCTCTAGGAAGTCTGTTCTAATGCCTAAATACCCTTTCAGTAAATAAGACTTTCCTAGTGTCTGAACCTCCCTGATGCAGTGTTGAACCATTCCCATGCATCCTATCACTACATACCAGGAAGAAAAGGTGAGCACCTCCATCTCCACTCCCCTCTTCTCTGGGAACCGGAGAGAGCAATGAGGTTACCACTTAACCTTCTTTTCTCCAAGTTTAACAAACACTGTGTCCCCAGATGCTTCTCACAGGATATGTCTTCCAAGCTTTTTATCAGCTTTCTTGCCTATTCAAGTATCTTAACATCTTTTTTATGTTTTGAAGCCCAGAACTGTACACAATATTCCAGGTGAGGCTACACCAAGACCTTGTATAGTGGGGGAATCGCCTCTGTTGACTGGCTGGCTATGCTGTGCTTAATACACACCAAAATGCAGCTTGCCCTCTTGGCTGCCAGGGCAATACCACTTACTCATGTTGAGCCTGCTGTCAACCAGTCCCTTTCTCCAGTCACTCATCTCCCAGTTTGTACTTACATCTGGCATTACTCCATCCCAAGTGCAGAATCTGGCATTTATTCTTGTTAAATTTCATGTCGTTTGTGACTGCCCAGTGATCCCATCTAGATTCCTCTGGAAAGCTTCTTGTACCTGAAGTAGTCAACTACATCTCCCAGTTTAGTATCATCAGCAATTTTACTGATGTTATATCCAGATCATTGATAAAAATGTTGAACTGGACTAGCCCTACATTTGAGCCCTGGGGAACACTTCTAGTGATCAGCTGTCAGCCATATGTTGCCCCATTTGAGCTCTAGCATTGAGCAGCATAGCATGAACCTGTTTATATCACAGTTGGGCAATATTTCTAGAATACTGTGAGGGACAGTATCAAAAGTTTTGCTAAAATCCAGAAAGAAATACATCCACTGCCTTCATCCACTAAGTGGGAGGTCTTATCATAGAACAAGATGAAATTACTGACACAGGACTTTCTCGAATCCATCTTGGCTGGGCCTGATTATTGTGTTAGAATCACAGGATCATAGAATATCTTGAATTGGAAGGGACCCATAAGGATCATTGAGTCCAACTCCTGGCACCACACAGGTCTACCCCAAAATTCAGACCATATGACTAATAGCACAGTCCAAATACTTCTTAAACTCTGACAGGCTTGGTGTCATGACTATGTACCTGGAGAGCCTGTTCCAGTGCACAACAACCCTCTCAGTGAAGAACCTCTTCCAGATGTCTATCCTGAACCTCTCCTGTCACAGCTTGACACCATTCTCTTGGATCCTATCACTGGTCACTAAAGAGAATATAGATCAGCACCTGCCCCTCCACTCCACCTCATGAGGAAGATCACAGTGAGGTCTCCCTCAGCCTCCTTTTTTTCCAGGCTGAACAGGCCAAGTGTCCTCAGTCACTCCTTGTACATCTTCCCCTCTAGGCCCTTCACCATCTTTGTACCCCTTCTGTGGACACTCTCCAATAGTTTCACATCCTTTTATTACTGTGGTGGCCAGAACTGCACACAGTACTTGAGGTGAAGCTGCACCAGCACAGAGTGGGAAAATCACTTCCCTCTATTGACTGGCAATGCCATGCTTGATGCACCCCAGGATATGGTTGGCCCTGTTGGCTGCCAGAACACACTGCTGGCTCACATTCAGCTTGCTATCAACCACAACCCCCATATCCCTCTCTGCAGGACTGCTGTCCAGCGTCTTGCTTCTCATTCTGTATGTATAGCCAGGGTTGCCCCTTCCCAGGTGTAGGATCCAGCACTTGCTCTTTTTAAGCTTCATGTGCTTGGTGACTGCCCAGCTCTCCAATCTGTCCCGATCTCTCTGCAAGGCCTTACCACCCTCAACAGAGTCAACAACTCCTCCAAGTTTAGTATCATCAGCAAATTTAGTTCTACTAGTTCTAATGTTCTAATTTAGTTCTAATGTTAAACATTATCATTTAAGTGTCTTTCATTGGCTCTGAGGATTATCTATATTTTTTTCAGTTGCTGAAGCTAACAGGTCTGTAATTCCAGAGTCTTCTCTTGTGCCCTTCTTGGAAACTGGGATAGCACGCCAGTCTGCAGGGACCTCCCCAGACACATAAGACCTTTGGTAGTTTGTTTCCCTTGAAGTCAGACAAAAAAAACGCCGGGGGGCCGGGGCCCGCGGGAAGAAAGCTATTTACTTACAATAGAAGTTATCTTTGCTTAGCTACAATATTTGCTGAATTTTATCCATATTTGCAAATGATTTTCAATTGACCAAAACTACAAAATTTTAGTGAATGCACTGCATTCTAATGCACCTAAACTATTTAACAAAAATTACTACTTCCTTGATTAGATCTGCAATGCTTAGGTATTTAAACATGAAAGGAGTTGTGCTTCACTGAGAGGTGCAGCAACAAATACAAATTATATATTTTAGGTCAGCTAGAATTTTGCTTAACAAAATTTGAACTGCTTACTATAAAGCTACAAATGTTTAATAGTCATAATAATATTCAAATTTGGACACCTAAAAAAAATCTTGCTAATATATAAATATATTTTTCCTAAAATATGTTGAGTTTATAAAAAAATCTAGAATACTTTTTGTTACCAGTTAAGTCAACTTCACTGTCAGCAGCATCTGTACAATGGACAGTATTCTGCTCCTGAGTTCCAGTCCAGAATAGAGTCAGTAATTTCTGTTTGTCAGAATAAAATAAAGATATGTGTTGATTAACCAATGTAGTAGGGAGTATACTTGGGAAAATTATTTCCTATTAATTAGGAATATTATTACTAATATATTAATAACACAATTACTATATTTACCAATATATTAATAATATATTAAAATATTATTAGGAATAACATTAATTTATATGAATACATTTTTCATTCAAAATTAATTGATATTCAGAGCATCACTGAAGACCATCTTTTCCTCTTATTTAACAGTGTCACTTCAATATCTTCCAGATCAGTTCTACTTTTTACATATTATGGGTATATGGGATTGAGATCTTCCAGGGAATACGACTGGCATATGGCTTGGCATCTGGCTTTTGTTTGTTTGTATTCCCTTATCTCTCTTCTATAAATTCTTGAAGATTTTTTGGAACAATATCTTTGATTTTTTTGCGAGCCAATGACTTTCTCCCCTAGGGATGAAGGCTAGTTCTTCATTGCCAGAATAACCAAGAATATTTGGCATGGTTTTTATACAACATATGCATCTTATTTTATTTTTAAAATCTCCTTTGCTTTAAAACCATTTATAAACAGTTCATCTACATCTAATGCATTCTGAAAAACCTTCAAATTACCCTACTGGATTTCTAAAGAGAATTAACTTTAGTCTTCTAATATATTGTTTCTCAACCAACTCTTAGCTCTGCATCTGTGTCAATTTCTTGTTTGACTTTATAATTTCTGGGTGTATGAGTAGTAGTAAATTTGGACTGTAACTTGAAGATTTCTCCCTGAGAAGCCAATGTTATTTTTCCTGTGAATAAGTTTTTGGTATCATTGAAACCTATTGTGTGTGGAAATCTTACCAGTTGAGTTCTTGCCTAGAATATACTCCATGCAGTAAAGTAAGCTATCCAGCCACCTACATATTAGCCTAATTGCAAAATATACACAAAACTAAGATGCTATGTTTTTTTTTTATTTCACTTCAGAATTCTAAATTGCAAGTCAGTAAAAACAAAACCTTCAGCCTGGTTTATTGTGATAGGTTTGGGTTGAGTTACCTTGGAGGTGTAAATACTCTCAGATTTAACATTTTTCTGTACTCCTGCAGAATCTTTTATGGTCTTGACTTTCCAAAAACTCAATTCACTATTTTTTTTTTTTTTTGATATATATATATATATTGTTTGTTTGTTTGTTTTGTTTTCTTTTTTTGACAGGGGAAAATGTTATGGCAAATCCAATGTTCTGGGATAGTATGGTTTATTGTAAACATGTGCTGGAGTGGAATATTGTGAATAGATAATTATTACAAAGCTGCCCTGGCTTCTACCTTCACAGTTTCATCTGTTGCCCGTGGCATAAGAATGATGACAGTGTCAGATTATTGTGGTCTTCTTCCTTTCCTTCTACCTTTCCTTATTATTCCATGGCCCCATCACAAAATGCTTTAGTTTTCCGATTGATATATCTCATTAAACCATTTTTTTTTTTTTCATATCAAATCATCATGCCAATCATATACCTGTTGATGTAAACTTATTTTCTAATACCCGGTGTTGTAACATTTGCTTGTGTCCTTGACATAAAGGACTCAGACTGGCAGGACAGCTGATATCAGTTAAGCTAAGTATATATAAAAACAGAGGAGAAGCTCTCAACCTATCACTGAAGTTTCCATATATATAGATGGTCTTATTTGTGTGAATCTACATAAATATTTGGTGAATCTACATAATTTGAGGCTGTGTTTTCGGTTAATAGCTTATCCTTGGTCATAACTGTTTGGGCAGTGTGTTCTCTCTCTTTTTTTACTATGTTAACCAGACCTGTGTGATTCATGACTGAAATGATGCTCTTTTAGATTTTGTCATCTTATATCATCTCGGTCTTGAATGACTGATTGATTTTACTGGATATTAACGGTGAAATATAGTCCTGCACAAAGATGAGATGCAGGTACAGTCAGATAAATTTAAGACAACTAAACCTAAGAACATTATTACGTTGAATAGGTATAGGCATTTATTGCAGCCTGAGAATTTTCAGGGTACCCTATCTGGCCTCTGTCTACCACTACATAAGAGTACAGGTTTTTTGTAGGTCTTCTTATCAACTGCCAGCAATAGTTCAATGTATCAGATATTAGAAGATGAATAATATAATGTTAAATATTTGTATCTAGGCAACTTAATTGTGTTTAAACTACTGTTTAATTTCCCATTGTGATCAGTGAAGATCTAGAACTTTTCCTAATTTCATGAATATAGGTTGCTAGAGATATTTTTGATGCCCTGAGATATTTGTGTGGAGTTGGTAGATATGACTGGACTAACAGGAATCTTGTACTTTTCTGATGTGGCAACTAAAGGCCACATCAAGTCACCTTAAATATCACTAGCCTATCACTATCTTAGGCAACTAAATTACCTCTTTAGTCAATACAATCAAGTCAGCTGAGAAGATACACCTCATGCAAAAGAAAATATCTGGTGACCAGCCAACTGAACATCTCTCTATACTTCAGTGACGCTACTGAGTGTAACTCCACAGACTGTAATGGAAGCCCCTAGATTCTGATGTAACTTACTTCACCCCTAGATACCCAAATGTAGATGTGAAAGTTTAGGTTTAAAAATCTTGAACTAAATCCCACCATCACTATCTTGGATTCTGGAAAACAGATTTTTTATCCTGTGTTTGTAATATCTTTAGATTTCAGAATCTGTTGTGCATTTGAGAATCTGTGAGCTTAATGCTATGTGACAGAGAATGTAATTTATCTGATATTTTAAAAGACAGAATTAACATTGAGTTAAGAATGGATGACCTGTTTAGGGAGAGGTTAAAAAAGTTTTGACACAACTTTGCATCAAAACAGTATTAACTCATGCTCCCTGTGATGCAGTGCATAAAAGGCTTATAGAACAAAATATTCAGCTGATCTTTATCTTTTTCTGATGAGGAAATTAACTAGGAATAAACTTCCTTTTCTCACACCTGCACAACGTTAATATTTTTCCTCCTTATATAAGAATCATATACTGTATTGTACTCTGCTGGGCTAAAAACTTCTTCAAAATCTTCTTAATTTAATGCATATGAGTGATATTAATAAGTTCAATTGACTGAAATTATATGGAAAATCAAGCAAGAGGGTTGGTTCTGGGTTTATGTAATCTAATCTTTCCATGCCAATATTTGTAGCTGTCCCAAAGAGGCCCAAAACAGTAAACCAGCATAACTGCAATTTCTCTTATCAAATGCCTACCTGGGGTAGTCTACATTTGAGCCATTTATCCTTTATAGTTTCTGAAGAAACATAAAGAGGAATTGGCAATTCACCTGACATAAATTTCAGTTTTCTAATGAGATGCACTGCAGCCTGCAATTGTTCATTTCTCTCCACAGCTTCTAAAGGAAACTTTCAATGGCTACTCCAGACTAAGGTCTGGACTAAGGTCTCCAGAATAAGGTACTGCACCTGTTGCAGTACAACCCACCTATGCAATTCTATTGTATAAAGGCAATTTAGTAACTCTTCAGTGGCAAATTCTATTTCTGTTACTGACAGTTACTATTAACAGTAGTTAAATAAAGCAACAATAATTTTCCTGTTTAATAGTAATGTAAGATAGAAGTCAACATCTCTATGCTATCTAAAATATTACAAATTTCTTGAAAACTAAAATATTTCATGGCAGTATATACACATCTAAATGTTATCACAAAAATAATTTTAAAACATTTAAATATAATTTAGCTTGACATCGTTCGCTCTTTTATACCAGCTTTTACACTGTTTGAACATGCAGACTTCTAAATCTATACAGACACATTCCTAAAGCCAAAGAATACCTTGTTTCTATCTTTCAGCATAATCCAGATATATTTTACAGATCACTGTTTGGAAGAGACAAATACAGAAAGCGTCTATAAATGGTAAGAGAGATAAAGAACAAGAATATCACTACAGATTGTAGACTCCAAACCGGTAAAACAGAACTGAAATAAATAGCAACTGCTTTTGTCAAGCTCTCAATATAAGAAAAGGACACTGCATAATTTGATTATATTTTTATTTTATTTTTTACTATTAAAACTTGCTCTGAAAACAAGGGTTTGATAATTTCTTGTACTCCAATACAGCATAGGGTGTTCATGTGGGTGATCCTGAAATATGGAATATATTTTGATTTCTTAGGAATACAGTTACAATTTATGGATAAAAATTGAGAGAATTGAGAACTATAAAAAGTGTGTTATCTTTAAATGTGCACATAGTAGTCTCTTTCCACTGTTCATGTGAGACATTTATGTAATACGTTGCACATTAAAAACAACAACAACAACAACAAAACTCATATTCTAATTATATGCAGGGCATTGCAGTAGATACTGTAGAGATGCCATATTCCTAACCAAATAATTTCTGTGTATGAAGCCACAAGTTGGTATCTGAGATCCTTCCTCTTAGAAGACAAACTCAGCAGCATCTGAACATAGTTTATCATAAAAATCATTGAAAGACACCTCTGAGTCCATTAGGATTATCACTATGTTGCTTGAGATAACAATAGTGAAGAATATCTTAAGGCATCTCATGATTTAGTCTTAGAGGAACCAATTTATTTACATTGAAGGGCAATGGACCAAAGAACATCTTAGAGCACCATTCTGATGCAAATTCTAGGGTATTTAGTGCTTGGAATTTACAACATTTCAACATGAAAGGTATTCTGTGAACAACAAAATATGCTATTCTAAAATCATAGAATCATTAAGGTTGGAAAAGACCTGGTCCAACCATCACCCTACTACTAATGTCACCCACTGAATGATGTCCCTGTACACCCCCAGGGAAAGTGACGCCACCACTTCCCTGGGCAACCTGTTTGAATGCCTGACTACTCTTTCTGAAAAGAAGTTGATTGATTATATCCTTTATCTACCTCTGTGTTTTCCCAACAGACATAGCAAAATTTATGCTGGTGTATTATTTCAAAGCATGTGACAGAAACAAACAAACAAACAAACAAACAAATAAAAAGAAGCTGTAAAAAAAAAAAAAATGTTTATCTTCATTATGTACACTGTTTCGTTCTCACTGAGAACTGCTACCGACATCCATAAGAGACTTCCCAAAGATTTTGCTGAGATTAAATAAGACTGTACATAATTAAAGTCACTCTTCAGCTGTCTACTCTTCAGTATAGGGGTGTACTGCCTGTATCAGAATCCAAGCCAACACAGAATTTTTCTCCAAACTTCTAACCTCCCACCTTTATGGCAAATATATATATTTGTAACCATAGCCTGATGAATTAGAATAGGCATCTCAAGGAGAAGAAACAGAAAACAAGAACAGAATATGGAAATATTTGCACTGGATCTGATCTGAGCTCTGTCTATCTGTGTGTTCCATCATATGAGCAGATAAATACTAGATACTTCAGGGGAAGATAGAAAATCCTTCAATATAAGTAGAAATTGACTATAAGTCTGCATGACTACCTTATATTAATATTATATATTAAATTCAGCTGAATACTAAGTAGGAAGTTTAGTGGGCTTTCTTTGATTATTTTCACTTTTCTTTCGATAAATTTTTTGAGACTGCTTTCTTATGTTTACTACATGAGTCACTGTACTGGGTCTGGCTGGGATGTTAACTTTCCCTGCAGCAGCCCATACAGTGCTGAGCTCTGCACTTGTAGCTAGAACAGCAGTGGTATCACACTGGTGTTATGTCTGCTGCTGAGAAGTGCTGGCACAGCATCAGGATTCTCTCTAACCCTCCTGGGGGGTGGGCAAAAAAGTGAGAAAGAAACATCACCAGGGCAGATGACCTAAACCAACCAAAGGGATATTCCATACCATAAGATGTCACACTCAGCAATAAAAGGTGGAAAAAGGAAGAAGAGAGGAGGGGTGGGCTCTCGTTGCGAAAACATCTGTCCTCCTCCCAAACACCGGTTACGTGCGTTGAGGTCCTGCTTCAAGGCTGTGGTCAAGCATTGCTCATTTGTGGGAAGTAGAGAGTAATTTCTTTCCTCTGCATTTCCACATAACCATAACTTGTTTTGTTTTGTTATTCCCTTTCCCCCTCCCTCTTCCCCTTTCCCTTTTTTTCCCTTTAGTTGAATTATTTAATTAATAATAATATTTCCTTAATAATATATATATATTATTATTTTTTCTCTTTAATTATCCTTATCTCAACCCCTTGAGTTGTTCTTTCCTTTACTTCTTCCCCTCCTCATCTGAGGAGGGGGAGTGAGAGAGCGGTTGTGGTGTGCAGCTGGCTAGCATGGTAAAACGACCACAGTCACAGGTATCTATTGCCATTCTGAACATACTAGGGTACTTAAACATATGGAGCTGGCATCCACAGAATGGGTGCACCCTTCTGGAAAAACAGCTGGAGGTGAGGCAGGATGCACTAGAGCATTTAAAATGGCATGACATCTTGATGAGGCAAATTAATGTTATTTAGAATGTGAAGTGCTTTGTTAATACATACCAAGTTTACTTATGCTTCTGTTTTAAGTGACTGGGGTGAACATTAAGCCTTTTCTTCTTACGCTTATCTTACATTTAACATTGATTTAACAATTTTTTATTTATTTATTTATTTATTTTAATTCTGTTTCAATGCATTTGTTACTCACTCTAAATTCTTGTTCATCTCTTGAAACAGATGGGTGAAGGATGCCTACATCTAGCCTAAGAATAATTATTTAAAAGCTTTAATGAGTATATCCCTGTTCATATTAGCAGTAAATGTAAATCTTAAGACAGTAATTTAAGGCTAGATCTGGTACACATGAGTTTGGAAACATGATGTTTCCAAGAACTCCAGTCACTATGTTAATGCAAGAAATTGTATGGAATTAATCTTTGATAAGCATGTTGTGCAACATCTTTTAAATATTACATAAACTCACAGAGAACAAATAAATATGCACATTTCTGAGAAAAACAAAACAAAACAAAACAAATCAAAACAATACATATAATTCCTTTAGCATGAGGCAAGTCTATTGCAGTGTAGTGTGAAGTTCTTTCCATGAAACTGGTCATGTAAACATCAATACATTAATAGATTATTCAATTTATGTCTCAAACATAATCTGTTAGTGAGAACAACTAATAGATATGCAGTGTAATCTTTCTAGATCTTTAAAAAATTTTGCTGATATAGTGTTGAACCCAGTGAATTCTCTTGGTTCAAAAGTATGCTCTATCTCCCCCCAAAGCAAGTGTATTTTTGTGAGAATCAGTGCACACATAAAGATTTACGGTACCGTAAGTATTCAGTAAGTTTGAGCATCTACTTCTGTTGAGTACATTTACAGAAGGTGGACATTTTGAAGAAGAAAGACTAAGAAAAATGATGTCATAGACAAATGGTGAAGCTGTGTGTCCTTGGATCACAATGTTATGAGAAAAAACTCTGGGAAACAGGAGCTCCCCAGCTTTGCTCAGGAGCTGCCTTGAATCCTAGTCCTTCTGTGCTATAGCTATGCATGTGTATAGCCATGGACCTGCTGAGGTGGATGTGACTGGTGAACTTGGCTTTCCGGTGTGACCCCAGATGTGCCAGGAGACTGCTGGGCTGGCTGTGCTCTGCTGTATGCTGTGTAACTGCACACTGATTGGTGGGGTCACTGCCCTGCCACCTTTAGTCTCACCCCATGCTTTTTGGGCAGAGCTGTGAGAAGCAGCCTTACCTTACTGCTCCCCGACACAGCATCACTGAAATACAAACTACTACTACTACTACTATTATCATTATAATGATATATATTATAATGATAATAGTAGTTTGAGAACATGTTGAATTTTTCAATGCAAAAGACAAAAGTGCATCTAATAAAATTTTTAAAACGTATGGATTCTAAGAGAATAAACTGATTTTTTGGACCAAACCGTTATTTCTAGTATTGTTTGATGAAGATTTCAAGTAAGTTTTGTCACATAAGGTTGGCTAAGAAGTCTCAGTAGTGAGATTCAGAAGGGACAACTGGGCATATGAATTGGAAAGAAAATCTTTTGTTGAAACTTCTTTTGTTTTTATCTTGCTTAGCTGTGAGGCATGCAGAAAGGCAATACACAACATGAGACAAAAGCTTTTTAATGACATTAAAGATTTATTTTTGTTGCTTTGTCATTTTTATTTTATATATATATATATATATTTGGAGCCTACCCAGAAGAAAGGTAATTGTGCAATTAATTTTCATCTCTGTTATAAAGTTCTTTTGTATTTATAGACTTCAAATAAAAGGCCATAGAGATATTTATACTCTCAGTATTTTCATACAATGGGTTTGGCAATTACTATAGTCCTGACCAATATTTTAGCTCATAACATTTACAAGAAACCGTGCTGATCAACCACTGTGTATAATTATCTGGGACCGAGACACGGCATTTGAATTTGGACTTTGAACAGACCTTTTAGTGTTTAGATACCTCTTTGATTAATCCCCATTTAAAGCTAGGTAATGCTTTCCTGTTCTAAATGTAGTCTGGGGTTTCAATTTTGAGTTGTTTGCTTTCTCTTAAGGTTTGGGCACATTCATTTACTCACTCTTGAATATCTCCCCTTTTACTTAGGAAAACTGTATGAACATTGTATTATAGTAGTTCTGGTCTTCACCTTTTTTGTTTGTTTGTTTGTTTGTTTTTTCTCTGTGTGTGTGCATCCAAGCATGTGATGAGGTTATATTTACCCCCACTTGCAATGTCTTTGTCAAGTACTCCAGGTCCTGGTGAAGGCTTATGTTCAAGTATTTTTAACTTACATCTGTATGTAATTAAGTCATTGGAATAAGTGTTTTGTTCTTTTGCTTTAATGTATGATTGTGAGTTTTTTTTTTTTTTTTGAGATGAAAACTAGCATCCTAAATGCCACCATAGAAATGAAGTGTGGATTACATTTCTAGGATACAGTAGGCAACTAGTTTATCCAGATTATTTTCTGTAAGAGACTGATAGACGATATTTATATTTTCAGATTGCACAGCACATAAAGAGAAGTTACATTGTAACTGAAATGGACACTGAATACCTAAGGAAGAAGTCAGGGGCTAACTTTAGTGTCTCTTCACAATTCTGGGGGGAAATAAAAATTGTTGTTGTTGTTCTTAACTGTATGTAGTAGAATTTACATAACTATTAGAAAGCACAAACAGCAAATTTAGGATTTTATAATCTTATAAGAAAGAGAAAACAGAATAATTTATGAAACTAAGGTTCATGGTAACTGCACAAAGTTCAAACAATGAAGAGACTTTTGCTGACAAAAAAAAAATATAAAAAAAAATCAACCTTACTTTTCTTTCACCTATCATTTTCTTTCTAAAAAAATTAAAAATGTGAACTTTCATTCTGTATCTTACAGAAACCAACTTTTCAATTGCATGCTCTAGACTGATGCTTGTCACTACATAGCAGTCTGTGATAAAAAACAATAGCACTAATAAATGATCAAATCTGACAAGATTTTGAAGAAACAGTAATGGATACAGGACTGTTTCAGAAAATCTGAAAGAATACTGGATAAAACTCAGAAAGAAAACTTGTGAGAAAAAAGATTGCAATGATCTAGCTGATTTATTGATACATTGTCTGACTTCAGAAGTACTCTATTTGTAATTATCTCTTTTTCTTCTGTCAAGTAAATTGATAAAATAGATGTAGAGTAGTTTCACGGGATTTAATTTTCCTCTGATCTAAATTCAAGGTCAGAATAAGTCAGAAATTTCTCCAGTGGTGTTGGCCTAGTATAGAGCAGCATAACATGAGTAGTAGATCTAGAATACATTACCACCTAGTGTATAGTAACATATTATGACCTTTTACTCTATTTCAAATTGGAAATACAAATTACAGATGTAATTTACAAATATGTACATATACAATTTACAATATTTTACAGACAGACAGGAATTGATAGTAATGGTTGCCTCAAATGCTTACAGCTTAGTGAAAATTCCCAGTATGCTCAAATGAAAACAAATGGACCAAGGTTTCTACTGGATGACATTAGAAGAAACTCTTTTACTTCAGTTGACTTCAGTTGACTTGCAGCATAGCATCAACAACAGTTCAGAGGCAACTGTTTTGCTTGAACATAGAGGGAGCTCGAAAGACATTGCAGAGTGCTTTATTAATTTTATTATTTTGTCTAACCTCACAGTCTTTTAAAATTACTGCAAGATGAAACATCCATAACTGAAAAGCTATTTCCTGCATTGAGATTTTTCCTTTGTGAAAATTTAGGTTTATTTTTTTTGAAATGCTTTGAATCTTTTGTCAGATGAGTCATTAACTACACAAAAAATAACATTGCTAAGTAAACTTTTATATTTCTTATCCTATTTTTATTGGCAGATTGAAAAATCAAATTGGAGAAGTTTGGAAACCTATATGAATAAAGTAAAACTTAGTGGAATTAAAACATAAGTAAACCTTAATGGAAGAGAAAGGAAAACATGTTTTCTTCAACAATTAAATAAATTAGCATTAGCAACTTAAAAATAAATAAATAAATAAATAATAATAATAGAATTCCTGTTATCAAAGTAGAAAAAACAAATTTAAGTAGCCTACCAGGCATGATATCCTTTTCTATCAAATTAGGCATTATTTTTCCCCTGTCAGATGGTGAGTGAGGGCACTTTGAGGGTTTCACAAACTGCAGAACATGTTCCAGTGGTAGCAATTATTCCACAGAGACAGAGAAGAATATGTGAAACTTCACTCCACTGAGAAAATTAAAGAAAATATGCATTGGATAAATGTTTAAAGTTACAGGAAGGTATTGGGTTATTATTAAAATGCAAATATTACTAGTTCTTTTTTATTTATTATCAAATGGTATTAGCATTCATTCTTGATTCTCCTGAAGGAAAAGTTAAAGACATTGATTGAAGAATTGATTTCTCATCTAGAGTTAAAATGGGACTCTTGTAAAAAAAGGAAAACAGTTTTGAAAGTCAAAATAACTGTTCCAAAAATTTAAAAAGTCATTATTAAAAATGAGTGTCTTAATGACAGGGCAAAACAGTCAGAGGACAAAAAGGTAGTTAGCTCTTCTAGTTGCCAGGTGTTCACTACTAAGGCTGGCTGAATGCAGCAGAATGAAAGAGCTGAACCATCCCACTGTCTGACAGAGCTGCAAACGGGATGAAGAGTGTGCTGCACAGTGCCATGTTCTCTCTGTAACTCTTTCAATGGCACACATTGCTAAGAAGTTGGCTAGTGGCCTCGCACTATATGGAGAATATTCGAGTTCACCGTGCCACAGCAGGGAAGCAGCAGATGGTGGTGCATGGGGAAGGGTAAAAAAAAACAACAAAAAAACAAAAAAAAAAAAAAAAAAAAAAAAAACTACCTTTGTTAGCCTTTTCCTCAACCACCAGATCCAGGTCTGACAGACAAAGTACTTAGTGCAGCTGTCCAGTTACTTAGGAGATCTGGGTTTGATAAATGCACCTGTTTTGATAAATGTTACTAGAGCTGGAAATTACATTTAACTTAATAAATTCACTCAAAGCTAAACAGCCTGTCTGGTGGAAGGATATAATTGGTTGTACAGAAACATGCTGTTTAATAGCCTTTTTTTTTTTTTTTTTTTTGTCTTTTATAGTTTGAGTGAGAGACAGAGATAGAGAGAGAGAGATTTGTCTTGTAAGCTTCTCAAAAATTTTTGAGATGATAAAATAGTAAGAAAATAGGTGGTAAGATCTATATAGAAAAGAGGAAGTTAAACAGGAAAATTAAACAATATTCCCCTCTGTTTCTTCGCAGAAACCTACATTAGAAAAACTCTAAGAACCTTTAAAAATGAGGCTTTGGTATAGTGTGGATGCTATAATCATGTTCACACTGCCATAATCATATTCAATGAAGACACTACTGGAGAAGAATCACAGAATTACAGAATTGTAGGGCTTGGAAGGTACCTCGAGAGATCATCGGGTCCAACCACCCTGCCAAAGCAGGTTCCCTAGAGCAGGTTGCCCAGGTAGGCGTCCAGCCAGGCCTTGCAGAGAAGGAGACTCAACAACCTTCCTGGGCAGCCTGTTCCAGTGCCCTGTCACCCTCACTGAGAAGTTCTTTCACATGTTGGTGCAGAACTTCCTGTGCTTCATTTCGTGGCCATTGCCCCTTGTCCTGTCCCCACAAACCACTGAAAAGAGGTTGGCCAAATTCCTCTGTCTCCTGCACTTCAAATATTTGTAAACAATAATAAGATCCCCTCTCAGCCTTATTTTCTCAAGGCTGAACAGACCCAAGTCTCTCTGCCTTTCCTCATAGGAAAGATGCTCCAGGACCCCTATCATCTTTGTGCCCCTCTGCTGGACTCTTTCCAGGAGATCCCTGTCTTTTTTCAGAGACAACTGAAGAATCTTTTATGTTCAGTATAAGAATGCAAAGAATAATGCATTGAATGATTCTTCTGATCTTGCAAAAGACAAGTGAAAATCATAACTTGAAATCATTATTCTATATTTCACTATGATACAAATGCTGAAAAGCAGATTTCTTGTGTTTGTATATACCATGGATATCTTATGGCAATCTGTTTGAAAACTCAACTTTAATGAGAAATAAAGAGAAAATATTTCTTGTTCTATCACCTTAATTTTCATAGTGCTGCAAATTCTGATGTTACTATGAATATTTCAGAACAGAGCATGTTCTTTCATTTACAGCTTGCAAACTTATTAGTGAAGGACAATGTTCAGCATTAATTGGCAATAAAGAAAAAAAAACAGCATACAACATCATATTGCCTTTTTCTCCTATGCCACTGTTAGAGTATTTAAATGATGAACAGAGATACCTTCTTCTGCAAAGATGATATGATGAAGTATATGGAAATAAATTTGAGACTTATTTCTTAAGATTTAATGACTTCTTATATGGTTAATTGCTTATCCTTTTCTATTAGATAATTATTTGAAAATACATCTCATTTCCTTTAGACATTTAAACGCTAGATTTACTTGAAACTACCACCGTACACTACTGTTGTCCTGGGCTTTTGTTAAACTCCATTGCATTTTTCTAAAAATAAACAACCATATTGCAATATATAGGTTTACAAAGACTATCAAAGCATCTTGCTGTAGAACAGCCACTCTTATTTCAGTTTTTCTGACGTGTTGAGGTAAATAACCTCAATTGATATAGAATGCTTATTTCTTTAAATATGTATGTTGAAAATACAGTTTTATGACATGATTTACATTCATAAGAAATTTTCATGAATCATCAGATAGATGTTAAGAATATAATTTTTATGATTGGTTGGTTTTGTTTTTTTTTTTCTTGGATGTTTAGTTGATGTTTTGATATGTGACTATCTCCTATGAGAAAAAGCTATTCAAACAGAGAATTTGGTAGTAACAGAGGGGGAATTTGTAATCATGGGACAGCAAGATTAAGCTTAGTGTTTAGAAAAGAACCTAACAAGTTTCCTTTTGCTTGCAGAAATGACTTAGTGGAATAAGGATTGTCCTGTGCTTACCTTTGTGGTAGATTTATTTCAAACCTTAGTACACACTTTTGAAAACAAGATGTTTCAGTGTCTCTGAAAGAAAAGGTTCTACAAACCCTTACTTAACTCTATCCAGTTACAGTTTCTGAGAAGTTATTAACCAACATTGAATTATTTATATGGTCTAACTATAGTAATTACATAGGCATACTTTGTTTTCTAAGTTTGTATTTCTACTTCCTTTATTCTTTCCTTTACAATAGAACAATAGAATATTCTGTGAGTTTAGGAACTTGATGTTAGCACAGGTAACATCAGAATATATAAAGCTACGTAATATATAAAGTCAAGTTCAAATGAAAGATTACAAGGAATCCTATCTTCCAATGGAAAATTGGAAACTAGCTGTCCAATTAAAAAGAGGGCTACCAAGTTAAATGTTTGTGTTTGTGCATGTGTGAATATGTACATATCAGAATATTTTATTATTTTAAATTCAGTAATGAACTATTAACTTTTTATTTATGTATTTATTTATTTATTTCAGTGTGAAATATTCAACATTCACTAACTGGAGTTCAAAGTAAAAACATGAGCATCTAAGCCTTGTGAAGAAGCCAAATATTTTTCTGGTACTTTGATTACCCTAATGAACTGGAAGTTACTGAGGCTTATTTTAATTGTTTGTGACCTGCAGCTGCAGTTATTAAGCAGAATAAAATGTGCATAATGCAAGTTTGAAGAGATTGAGGCTGTCTGAAATTGAAAGAAATTTTGTTACATAAGATTTTGGTTCAGTGATGCTTAAAATATATTTATCTCTGCATACAGATATTAAATGACCCATGAATGGAGTTAGTTTCATACTGGAGGTGAGAGGAGGTTTTTGCTGTGTCAGTCATGAACTCCACACTGTCTTTTGTTGCCTGAGGAGACTGGTCTCAGTTGCATGCACTTTCCCGTATATTCATCAGTAGCTTAGATGACCCGAAGGAGAAACTTCCTAGTTAAAATCCCTTATGACTCAAGACTCCTTTAAATATAATAAACATTTAAAATACCTTTGCATGGAGGTTCTCCCACATTTTTGAGATAAGTAACAGATGGCCAGAATGGTGGGGGTAAATTGGAGAGCAATTTCTACTTTCCAGGATGGCATCAGACTTCAGTTTTCCCAAGGAATTGACAGGTAGGGTCATGTAGAAGCTGCTATAAGGGACAGAGCTGTACCCTGAGGATGCTTAGCTGTACCCTGAGCTGTAAAGCTCCTGAGTTATCTATCATCAGACCTATTTTGTTTACTCATCTTCAAAGACAGAATAAAAAGGAAGAAGACAGAAAAACAAACAAACAAACAAACAAAACCTTTTATCAGCAAACAGAAAACAAACAAACAAACAAAAACCTTTTATCAGGTATGCAGATGATACCAAACAAAGGATGCTTTAATATGGTTGAGGACAGGGCTGAGATTCAAATTTTACTATGGGAATTCAACAAGTACAAGTAAATCAGTAGATTAGATTCCACATAAGGTGTAATTGCCTGAGGTGACTTCAAAATTAAACTAATATTCACATTTTAAAGAAAAGGTACAGCATTGAAGAAGCCTCCAGGGTGGAAGTGTAGTTGCACTACATAGAAGTTCCCTAGGCCTCCAACCTTAAATGTTAATCACACCAGGGGAACTTGGTGTGCTGACTCTAACAGGAACAGTACAGAGTGTAGAGTGGAGTGGTGACACCAAGGCTAGGCTCTGTGATAAGATGGGTGATTCTTCTTGTGCACACTGAAACTGATAAGCTGCACATTTGCTACCCTGAGCTAATGGCCTGTCATGTTTTTGTCAAAAAGACAAAATTACTTTGGTGAACTTTGCTCATTAAAATATCATTATAATACCAAAACATAACTCCGTTCCAAAAGCTACCCAACTCCAAGCTGTGACCACCCGTTACTGAGCATGCACTCTGAATTTCTCTGAGCCTATTCCTTTAAACAAAGGTGAGAAAATTATGTACTAATCGTAACCAAGATATGCATGACTAGAGTCACTCAAGCTCCACCTAAAAGATAGAAAATGATATAAACTGGCTTAAGAGACAGGATGTTAGGGAAGGTACCATTGTGAAGGATACCTTCTGACTTCTGGGATCAGTTGACAGGCTGAGTCTCTCTTCCCCTGTACTGGGACAACTTTGGGTAAGTTTTGAACACTTGTTTATGCCAGGTGCCTCCCCGGGATACTTAGAAACCTCTATACAGTCACTTTATACCTTCTAATGCATTTAGGGCCTGGCTGAGCTACGTATACTTTTGGTATTTGTATGTGCTTTGTAGACAGTGAATTTATACCTGGCAATCCAAAGAACCTGTGTACCTGTTGTTTTATTAAATTGCACTAGTCATTAAATGTAGCCATGGTAGTTCTCACTGAATGTGACCAAACTCTTTAAGTGTGGCCATGGTAGTTCATGGAATGTGATTAGATTGAGGGTGTATTACATCATTTGTGAATCCGTTATTGTGATATTTCAGTACACTGAACATGACCGGACTTATAACGACTAATTGGGCATCACTCCCAATTACTTTAACCTTTAATGCAACAATCACCTACTCATCTATGTTCACATTTCTTTTTTAAAGGAATTTTCTACTGTTTCTGTCATTGTTATCTTGGTTAATGCTTTGTAAAAAGGAATTAAGGTTTCAAAGCTACAGGATTGAATTCCAAATAAATGTGTTCATTAATCAGAGAGTGCTTGACCATTACTGGCATCAAGTTAAAAGAAGGCAACACAATTTTAAAACTGTTAATTTGTTTAGGTACTATAGTCCATATGCTGTCCTATCCTGATTATTCCAATTTAGAAGGCATTACTGTTGAGTTTCTCTTTGTTGAGTTTCTGAAATTATCTTTCTTGAGATCAAAAAAAAAAAAAAAAAGGAAAGAAAAGGAGGGAGGTGAGAAGAATCAGATGCTTCTCTTCTGCTTCTACAGAATTGTTGGATTTAATTCCTTGTTTGTGAACATAAATGTGAGGAAAGAGAGAGGTCTTAGACCTAATCTAGACTTGGTTACAAAATTTGAGGACATCATTAGTTTATATTTTGAACAGAAATTACTTTTCAATGTATAGCTCAATCAAGCTTTCAGTCAGGACAGAACCTAAATAATTTATTATTGTTACTATTGCTATCATTATTATTACAACTTTTTTTTTTTTTTAAAAAAAAAACAACCCTTAGATCTGTTTTGAGTTTTATTTAAAATTCAGAAAAGGTTAACGTGCTGTTTATATGATTTAACCATACACAGTTTAGTATGGGCTAAAATATAACATTTTAAAAGTAAAAACAAAGGTAAATTCACCCAGGAACTAACAGATTTCTAAAGTTCACACAAAAATGGCAATGAAGAGCACCTAAGCATAATGTAAAAACTGGCTCTGAGAATGCAAAATTATTGACAACCTAACAAAATATTTTGTTGCATGTATTCTTGACCAGAAACTAAGCTATTCTACATTTCAGTGTCTAATGTGAATGACCTAGACTACCTATGCAATGAAGTTGAGTGTAAACAACATAAAATAATTAACAAAAAATCATTAACAAACACCAAACTATTTAGGCTAAATCCAACTGGATGAATGTAAGCTTGAAACTTAGCAATGCTCTGGTGTCTCATTTTTAACTCTCTTAACTATTTCTGAGTTAATGATTTAAATACTATGGATAAAACGTTCAAAAATATAGAATTACACAGTCAAGGAAACAGAGAATTCCTTCTATGAGGCAACTTGAAACCTAATATAGTCTTGAAGATAATGGGCAAAATATCTCTTGTCATTACCCCATCATCAATGTTTAGTTATTGAAATGAAAAAGAGAAATCAATGTAAGCCCAAATGTTACTAACTATCCATAGACAATTTAGCAAATACCAAAAGGGGACTGTGCACTATGACGTATATCATTACGGGAGTGGAGTCATATTTCAAAGATATATATGACTGTGTCACCACGCAGTCAGAAGCTGCTGAAGTATTAAACAAGACTGTTAACTCCTCAAGTGAAAGGAACTTTCCTATGAATACTGTGAGAAATGTAGCAAAACTTGCTGAATACTAAAATTACCATCCTGCTGCTGACATAATATCAGCTAGAGTAGTAAAGACCAGTGGTTACCCTGAAATTTTAGTCTTACTTAATCAGAAACTGATGAACACAGCATTGACTGACTTTAGCAGCATCTGTGGAAGCAGCTGAAGATTTTTTACCTTTTCTTGTTCCATACATCTCTTGGCAGTTTGAGACACTGTAACCATACTCCACATTTCATTCAGTAACCAGATGTGAATCTCATGTTTGTTATATTTCATGTTTTGCTTAATTATTTCTAGGTTATTTTGTGACTACTCCTTGTTGGATTTGAGTTTGTAATCTATTGCTGTTCATGTTATTTCTAGTGACTGAATTTCATAATGTCTGTAATAACAGCGTATTCACCACTGCATATAACTTGAACCTTTATTTGAATGTACTGTTAAGAAATGATGCATCCCTTGTTCATTTTTCATGAAGACTACTTATTTTCATGATCTCTCCCTTTTTAAAAAAATACTTTTATGTTTTCACTGCACTGCACGCTGCATTTTTGTATATTTAGAAGAGCATACATTTTGCATTTGTATTTACTTTCACATTTTTTTTCTGTATATTTTGCAATTTGGTGAGTAAAAATATAACTTCCCCAAGAGGACTAATTCTTTTTAAATTAATCACAGAGTGTTCTTTTCTGTCACAGTGCAATTCAAACTGAGACAAACAGCAAGACTACCTTTTTTTTTTTTTTTTTTTTTTTAATACTTCTGTGCTGTTAGCAGTTGCTCTTTGAAGCGTTTTTCCCTGTCTGTAAAATTTATGACACTAATAAAGCATTACACTACATGTGATTGTACCATGAGCTATGAATCCCATGGAAATTGAGAAATAAAAGCTACAAGTCTACATTCAGACAAGGACATATCTGAATAATTCTAAATGTGACTCAAAGTATGAGTATTTGAGTTAGCAACATGGTGACTCAGTTTATTCTTTAAAATGCCCCCAAGCATAGACTGTTGAAAATTGCTGCCTAGAATAAATATAACGTTATAAATATAATGGGAGGGAGAGGTTTCTGAAGGGATAGAGATGTGTGTTGGTGGGCTAGCAACAACATCCAAAGTGTCATGAGGAGACACTAGGCAATCATATGTATACAAGTGATCTGGAATTTGTCTTGTTTGACTTTAAGGCAATTTTCATCTTTCTCTGTTATGGTACGTTGTGCAGGAAAAAAATCTACCTATATACCAAAATCTACTGTTAACTTATTGCAGAGGGTTTTTTTTTTTTTTTTTTTTTTGGTGGTGGTGTTGGTGGTTTTGTGTGTGTGTGTGTGTGTGTGTATTTTCCATTTAGCTCAGATATCTTCTTCAAATATTCTGCCTTTGATAGCACAAACTTACTGTCTTGTTCTGAGTGTACTAAACATAATGATATTTTAATATAATAATTATAATATAATACAATAATCATTTTTGCTAGACAGGAAGAGATGATGTTGCCCCACTGTGAGGTCTTAACCCAATGCGATGAAGGGGATAATAGAAGGCCACAGGCTTAGCAAACATGTCACTACACATGTCAAATAATATGCATTCTGAGCTCCAGAAACAAAATTAATTGCAGAGTTAAGCCCTGAAATACAAGCAGGTTAAATAAGTCCCATGTGCATGAGTTGTTATTGCCATCAATGTAAATATTGAACATAAATTCAGAGTTAATATCTAGCCTTTTTTCTTCGTAGCAGCTATGCTCTATGCATAGCCATAGTCAAGTGGAAATTAATATTGGAGATGCTGACACACAGCAACTGTCTCTGTGTTTATTACTAAATGGAATCTTGCTTTAGAGGGAAAAGTTTGATAGTTTGATTGCTTTATTTTCAGGTGAATTTGTGGCATCCAATGTGAGTTAATTTTGTCTATCATGTAAAATTGATAATACTCTAAATTATTGTTAAAAGTTTGCAACAGTCCCAGAACTTGCAAAACATATATATATATATTTATATATATATATATATATTATCTGGGTTCCCCCATGCTCAAGTTTTAGTGCAGCCTATTATGAAGTTTGTGGGGATAGGACAAGGGGCAATGGCCGCAAGATGGAGCACAGGAAGTTCTGCACCAACATGTGAAAGAACTTCACGGTGAGGGTGACAGAGCACTGGAACAGGCTGCCTAGGAAGGTTGTGGAATCTCCTTTTCTGGAGATATACAAGGCCCGTCTGGACGCCTATCTGGGCAGCCTGCTCTGAGGAACCTGCTTTGGCAGGGGGTTGGACCCGATGATCTTTCGAGGTCCCTTCCAACCCCTACAGTTCTGTGATTCTGTGATTCTGTGAAGGGTATTTCTAATGACCTGTTATTTTACTAGTCAGCTAATAGCATATAATCATAACAGAATACCTACTTATTGAATGCAGAAGTTAGTTCTCTGCAGAAATAAAGATGTGACAATAATAATGGTGATATGCTAAAACTATTTCGCTTACTAAAAGTATTTGTTTTAAAGTGTTGTGTGGTCATTGCAGAGAAGATTGCATTTCCATAATGGGTCAGAGAAATCGTGGGAAAAAATGCAAACATACTTCAAACAGGCAAAATAATCTCATAATGACAACACCTGCTCTGACATCTCATTATTTTACTGTCTCAGTTTAACCAAGAAACACGTATCCAAGATCAAACCAGAGAAAGAAAACTCTACCAGTGAACAACAAAATAAATACAGTGTGTTAAAACCCAATCATTAAACATCTGTTTGAACCTTCTGAAAAGTTGCAGATTTGTTTTTGTAATAGTGTGTCTACACTGTCAACTTCTCCTGCTGGAGGCTTTAATTCTCTGTAGCTGCAGGTTCACCTTCTCCACCCCAGTCACTGTTAGAAGCAGCACTGAGGAAGTGATCATATGAAGAAATAATAATAAAAAAAAAACTTACATATTTTTTTTCTTACCAAAATTTTGTAGAATGTCCAGATTTTCAGACATTTCAAATATAAATGTAGACTTTTTTTTTTTTTTTTCAAGGTGTAAATATTTTTTGATATCAAAATATTTTCATGGTAGTGAAAATTTTAAATTATTCTGCATGTGTATTTTTCATTAACACGCCAATCCTTGTAAAATTAAGAACAGCTTTTCATGAGTTTTCATAGATTATGCTGTTGATATTTAAATAGTAGTTTAGCAGTCTTTCCAGCTACTGTTCTGAAGTTACAAATAATTTTGGTAAGAGACAGAAGTTCTTTGGCAGCAGCTGTGAAACTCAACACTGATTTATGCTTCTTTAGCCAAGGGATAATTTCAGCATGTGCACTGATTTCAACTTTTCACTATTGCAAACCACAAAAAAAAAGAGAAACCTCAGTCCAACAGCAAGATGATGCTATGTTTTTTCAGGGGCTATTATCTTGCTCTAAATAGGCGTATTGATTTCAGAGGCATTTCACAGGCAGAGAGCATTTATCCTTGATCAAACCAGTTGCTTAAATTTAATTATTGTCTCCCTCCTAAAAACATCCAATGTAGAACAATGTGAAGTTAAATATCCAGTTCTTTGTTGTTGTTGTTAAATGTTTCCAATACTGTTGAGTCTTTCTTCCCATATTTGATCTATAAACAAATGAATAGAAAATGAACGTAATAAATCACAAGTGTCAGGTTCAAGAGAACCCTGCTGTTCTTTTAACTGAATGCTAAATGAATGCGGTTAAACATATAAAAGGAATTTGGTAATGAGAGTGTATTATTGCTCTGAACTCTTTGTAACCTTTGTGATTCTTTAGTAAATTTTAATGAAAATCCAGTGCTGGCTTTGTCACATTGAAGTCAGGACAATCAATTAAACTGCAGTCATTTACCATTATCTTCTTGGTGTTTACCTGTTTGGTATATGTTCCATTGTTTCTTAACTCCAGAGAAGCTAAATTGTCTCAGGAACACTTAGGTATCTCTTTTGAGAACGAACATCTCATTCTGTTGCAAACATACAGAGTAGGATTCAGTCCTAAAACGAACATCTCATTCTGTTGCAAACATACAGAGTAGGATTCAGTCCTAGACTAAATCACCTGTATTTGGATTGCCCTACAGGGCCATATCGCATTGCAATAAATGGAGTTGTAGACTCAATTCAGTTGCCTCCACATAGGTTTGCCCAGGCCTTTCTATAAAGGCCTGGTCCTGACATAGATCCTGTCTTTCTTCTGACTGTCCTGTGGAAATATTTCAGATACATTAGGCATTTAATATGTCTTTAGATGACAATGATTAGGCAAATTAAATTCCTATGTCTCTATCTGTTGTAAAGAGAGGTTGACAGTTCTCTTACATGTATAAAAATCCTTAAGTAAACAAATCACTTTCATATCGCCCATAGGAATTTATTCCCCCTTCTTGAGGTCAAAGTTGTTTTGTCCTGTATTTCAGTTAGGTTAGGACTGTTTTTATTAAAGCCAAGGATATGTTTTATCATAAGATTTATCAACTGATATTAAATCATATAAAACCATACAACATTTAGGAGCCAAAACTGTTATTCAAAAGAATTTATCTGGAAGTGATTTTTTCTTCATACTTAAAAATCCAAAACCCAGGGTGGCCCTCGTATGGGATTAAATCTAGGCTGTCTATCATCAAGCTCAAAAGAAATTTTCTCTTTCCAATGGCCATCTATATATCTCATGTTATCCATTAAATTACTAAATAGAATATGGAGCCATAAATTTCTGACCTTGCAGCCTAAGAAAAGGTCAGCAGAATGACTACGCAAAGCCATCAGCTGATTAAAAACAAAAACAAAAAACAAAAACAAAAAACTCTTAAATATAATAACTCGATAACCCATGGAAAGTAATCAATATGCCCAAATCTGTCTTTCTTAGATCATGTTCAAAATTCTATAAAAAAAGAATTGCATCTTTTTTTTTTTTTTTTTTTTTTGACAATATTTAATCTTAATTGTTGGTATTGCTCTTCTGCTCTCTTGTGCATGTGCAAGTAGGATAGGAGAGCAGGTGATCTCTTGATTATAAAAATGACTTTACAAACAGCATGTTCATCAGATAGTTGTATTTCCACCTCTACAGAATATTCTTCTGACAATAGCACACTAAATAAAATTTATAGTGATTAATCACCATGAAATCTTCCCTAAGGCCATGAAATCACCATGAAATCACCATGAAATCTTCCCTACTCTCATTGAAATTTTTTACATCAACACACTATCTTTCTTCTCAAATCTGATTCCTTCCAATTATTAACTCACCAGGCTACTGACTAGTTCCAAGAAGGGCTCTTTAGCTATTTTTGAAAAGTATTTCAGCATTGGCAAGAATCTATGCAACTTGAATTCACATATTTCAAATCCATATTTGTAGAATTTGAAAAACTTGTGAAGGAAGATGCAGAATCGTATTATTCTAAAGGACAGATATTCAGACATGTCTATGTACATAGACTGGATACGCTATTCTAGGTCCTTCCGGCTCCAGGTATTTTCTCTCATCTGTCACAGGTGTCATATGAATACAACATCTCCTGCCACCGAAGCAGATGGGGTTTCTATGCAGAATGAGTTTGGTTAAAAAATTAATATGCAATTATTTCTAGTGACTACAGGAAAATATATCAAGGACAAAGAGGCAAGGTATCCTATCCTGCCTATACCATTGGTAGGACAAGGACATGAAGGAAAAGGGAAGTAGGAATCAAGGAATTCATTAATGGTTATCAACTGAAATGCAGTTTAGGAAATTGTAACTATCATTTCTGCTTTGAATTAAGGTATCTGTGTATTAGTTGCCTCATACTTCTCTCTTTGTATAAATAAAATTCCATGTTAAACAAGTCTCATGTAAACAGTTATTTTCCAAATATTAATTCACAAAACAAACAAACACACAAACAAACACTTTAACAGGTTATTGCAGTTTTAGGAATAAGCAATGTTATACATTTTCAGAAAAAAGACCTCTTTTTATGAATACATTTACTGATATTGCCAGAAACACTCCTAAAGTGTAATTTGCCTGTAATTCAGGAAATAAAATACCTTACAAACTGAACAAGAAACTTTTTAAATAGAAGAAATAATGAAGCATGCCTTCATTTGGTTGTGAATTTCATACCTAAACTGCAATGTTACATTTTCCTGTGTCAAGTTTCCTATATTCTCCTATAACACTGTTCTAATCTTTCTTCTGTACTCTTTTCTTGGATTGACAATTGTTCTCATACTAATTTGACCAACTACTATGCAGTGATGGCTGCCTGGCTGACCTCTGTGTAAACATTGGGTCCAATATTCCTTGATTATAATATAGTCTTTTGGTCCTGTATAAAACCGATACAAAATGCTATCAAATCAGAATCTTAGTATTGGCCAGGAACTTTGCCCTTATTTTGCACAATTACATACCTACACTTAGAGACACATTATTACCTTGACTCATCTTTGTTGAAAAAGCTATACATACATATAAATGTCTTAAAACAATGTTTTGCATCAACCTGTTAAATGTTTGAAAGCAGCAGTAGAAAGTCTTAATTTATTTTAAAACAGCTTTTCTTTATAATTATTTTTGAGACTTTGAGATGTTTTGGGCCAATTTTAATTTCCAAGGAATTTCTGTACACTGCATTAAAATGAATGTTTTAAAGGGGAAATAATGCCCATATTTAATAAAACATTTTTTTTTTTTTTTTTTTTTTTTTTTTTTTAGCATACAGAATGTCAAGGTGAAAAAAGCACAAAGTTAAAAGTATTCTTTCTCACTCCTTTGTATATGACTGTCTTTGAATTTTCAGGAAAATATGCTGGTTTTCTTAACGATTCTCAGCTGTTTTAAAAAAGTTTCATTTATAAATAATTATTTCAGTATACGGGTAGCACTAGCACAATGTTTATTTTCATTTGAAGCAGAAATTATTTTATTTTTTTTTTTCTTTTTAATCAGAAAATTACATATTGTCACTCTGATCATTCTAAAGAACCTAGACCAACTGACAGTGATTACTACACAGTTTTAAGACTTGGAACTCATAATTGCTTTTCATGGTTAAGAGAAAATAAATGAACTGCAAGTGCAACATAAAAAGAAGAATGACAAACAGTCTTTAACATTTTCTTGCCCCTGTGAAGAAAAACAAGAGGATATCAGCTATATGCTTCCTGAATCTTGTTTCTAGGCAAAGCATAAAGGATTTTGCCTAGCACTATATTTAAGAAGCTTTTCAAGGTAATATTTTACTGACAATTAAGTTGTTGAATTTCCTAGATTTAATATGTACAAATACGCTAATCATAATATATTTATGTATATGTGAAGAAAAACAAATTAGCAATATATTATGTTCCTGAAATTGTTAGGTGTGGTCTATAATTCCTGGGATATAATTCCTTGGAATTCAGGTGATTCTGAAAATATTAATTAATTGTGAAATTATAGTAGATTTTCTTATGGAATTCCTTCTCTAACAATCAATCGTTCACTGTTCTGAAAAACTCACTGTGTAACTAGGCAAAAACAATATCACAAGAGTCATGTGCCTTACCACATCATATAAAAATGAGTAATAAATGGCTGAAGCAAATGGTTAGCAAAAACTCACATGCTGAAAGGCAGAAACTGAATATGTTCTGTTAGAGTAAACTTCTGAAGTTAGATCAGAGCACTGTAAGAAAGCAACATGACTGAATGGAATATTATGCAAGTAAGGCTAATTAAATATTTTTTGGAAGAATTCCAAAACAAAAATTGTAATTCTTTAGGCATACAGTAGGTGAAAACTTTGCTGTTGCACAGAGAAGACAACTTTACTTTCTGTCCAACTGCTAATACTGGATTCATTTTGAATCAATAAATATTAACAGCAGGATCATTTAGATAATCTTCAGTTTTTGAAAAAGGCTACTTATTTTCAGATAAACAATCATTACTTTCAACTAGTATATATGTGGAAATTTACTTTTCTTACCATCATCTTCTCTGTTGCAGAAACTCAACAAAGTGATGTCTATCATAACTAAATAAGGTAAGTAATTCTTAAATAGTTATTTAGACAACTGGAGTTTGAATAGCTGAAATACACATTCACCACAGCAATAAAACCAAGGACAATTTTATTGTAATCTCCAAATCTGTGAAATCTGTCATTTTGCAGTTTGAGAAAAGTACTCATAAACAGAAATTACAATAAAGACTTTGGTAAATGTGGTTGGGGGAAATGGAAAACAATTTCTGGTAAAGGAAATATGTTTGCTTGTGAAATATGTCAGCCTTTAAGAAGAAAAAGAAATGTGACATTTTTTAGCCTTTTATACAGCTTTCCATCACTCTCATATTTCACAAATTAAATCAACAGAAAAGTCCCTAGTAAACTGCACAGGGTTTCTGATATTTTTGGTTTAAGGAGGGAAAAAAAAAAAAAAAAAATCTGTCATAGATTTCTGTGAATATTGTCATTTAGAAACATGAAAATATGTTTGTGTTCTGATTTTTCCTCCCACCATTGCTTTTACTGTGTCATAACATTCAACAATAACTCTTGACCTTTTGCAAATTTCAACCAAACTCAATGGAATGATAGAGGACAGCAGTACTGACTGATAGAAATGTCACAGGAAGATTTCACATGCTCTTTGGCATATCCATATGAAGGATAAATTCTTCAGCAGTGGGAAAAGTTCCCATCTTCTTAGATCCTAGTCTGTGCCAGTCAATCATAAGACACAGCCACACTAGAAATCAAAAGATGACTTCTTTTACTGTATTTTTAAGTTTTATCATGTGCCGTTGTGTTTAAAGTTTCCATTTTTTCTTTGAGTTAGTGGGGCACTTTCATCATCTATAATGGTAATCTTTGACGCTTATTGCCTTGTCTCTGCTTGGTTTTATAGCCTAAACTTTTTTTTAAAAAAAGAGAATATAATAATAATAACAATAAAGTTTAGCTTTTCCCACAGAAACATGTGCTTAGTTTCTGTCCAGGAAGGAAAGGCAAAGCTTCCAAATATGCTTGACTGCAACAGGTCTTCCAGAGACTGATTATAGTCTGCATAGTTAGGAGGTAAGTCTAGAAGCTTATTTTACCAGTCTGTCAAATCCAGTTGGAGGCTGGTCACTAGTGGAGTCCCCCAGAGCTCAGTACTGGGGCCAGTCCTCCTTAATATCTTTATCGATGATCTGGATTAGGGGATCGAGTGCACCCTCAGTAAGTTTGCAGATGACACCAAGTTAGGTGCGTGTGTCGATCTGCTCGAGGGTAGGAAGGCTCTGCAGGAGGATCTGGATAGGCTGGACCGATGGGCTGAGGCCAACTGCGTTTAGTTCAACAGGTCCAAGTGCCTGTTCTGCACTTGCGGCACAACAGCCCCAAGCAGAGCTACAGGCTGGTTGGATGAGTGGTTGGAAACCTGCCTGGCAGAGAAGGACCTGGGAGTTTTGGTTGATAGTCTGCTGAATATGATCAGGGGGCCAAGGGGGCCAAGTGTGCTCAGGCGGCCAAGAAGGCCAGCAGCATCCTGGCTTGTATCAGAAACAGTGTGGCCAGCAGGACTAGGAAAGTGATTGTCCCCCTGTACTCAGCTCTGGTGAGGTCACACCTCGAGTACTGTGTTCAGTTTTGGGCCCCTCGCTACAAGAAGGACATGGAGGTGCTCGAGCGAGTCCAGAGAAGGGCAATGAAGCTGGTGAGGGGTCTGGAGATCAAGTCTTATGAGGAGTAGCTGAGGGAGATGGGATTGTTCAGCCTGGAGAAGAGGAGGCTCAGGGGTGACCTTATTGCGCTCTACAGGTACCTTGAAGGAGGCTGTAGCGAGGTGGCGGTTGGTCTTTCTCCCACGTGCCTGGTGACAGGACAAGGGGGAATGGGCTAACGTTGCACCAGGGGAGGTTTAGGTTGGATATAAGGAAGAACTTCTTTACTGAATGGGTTGTTAGGCATTGAAATGGGCTGCCCAGGGAAGTGGTTGATTCACCATCCCTGGAGGTCTTTAAAAGACGTTTAGATGTAGAGCTTAGTGATATGGTTTAGTGGAGGACTTGTTAGTGTTAGGTCAGAGGTTGGACTCGGTGATCTTGGAGGTCTCTTTCAACCTAGACTATTCTGCGATTCTGTGACAACTGGACAGCTGTAAGGCTTTACAGTGGTAGTAGTACCAATTCATCATGTAATTAGAAATGTACCAGGATTCAGATAAGTATATGGTATTTTATACTGTTTGGAGAGTGAAACTCTCCAAAATAATAATAATAATAATAATAAAAAACATATATCTAAATCCTTTCAGGATTCAGTAGAGATGGGAGGTCAAGGAAGTGGAGCAATTATATTTGTCACACTGAGATCTGTTTGAGCAACTGGAGACAGTAGACTTGGTCCACTTTTCTCCAAAACCACCTTATTGGAATATAAGAAATACCTGTTAGTAAAGACTGCAGAGAAGTCCAATAGTCTCAGGACTATTGTTTCTGCCATTATTAATTTATTTGAAGTACTTTGTATTGAGAGAACATGTAGATATCTATGCCGAGTCTAATGACGTGCTCCTATATTCGATTTGTGCAACAAAACATTTTGTCCCATATCATGAAAAAACCTGTAGCATAATGAAAATAGAACAAGTAAATTAATCTGTTTTGTACATATAGGAAATGGATGAATGCTCAAATTACATAAATTCTGCTAATCTATATTTCTCTCAATTACAATTGGTCCTTCTGAATTAAATAGCAAACAAAATAAATCAAAACAGCACTAAGATTTCTGGTATAGATGAAGCTTAAGGAAATTTGCAATCACTGTGCTAGACAGAATGCTATCTGCCTGTTCCTTCCACAAGAAAATAGTCTGTTCATAACTGCGGAGGGTTAGCCTTTGCTGGCCACCAAGCTGCTCTCTTCACTCTCTCTACTCAGTAGGACAGGGGGAGAAAATTAGACTAAAACAAAAACAAAAACAACAATAACAAAAAAACTTATGAATCGAGATAAAAGAAATATATATATATATATCTACTTCCAATCAGCAGGCAATGTCCAGCTACTTCCTTGGAAGCAGGGTCTCAGAATATGTAGCAGTTGCTTTAGAAGAAAAACCAATCACCCCTTCACCCCCGCCAGTTCTTTTCTCTTATCTTTTATTATTGAGCATGATGTAATATAGTATGGAATATCTTCTAGGTCAGCTATTCCAGCTATGTACCCTCTCAACCTCTTGCCCACCTTGCCCAGCCTACAGGCCATTGCAGAAGAGTTTGGAGAGACAGTCTTGATGCCAGCTTGCAAGCTCAGCAATAACTAAAATATTGGTGAGATGTCAATACCATTTTATCTACAAGTGTAAATTACATCACTATAAGGCTACTACGGGGAAAGTTAACTCCATCCCAGCCAAACCCATTACAGTAAAAATGTATGGTAATTGTCCTCTGAAGCAAAGAGGTGCCATTTAACTTGTCTTTCAATGAAAAGCTTTCTAGAGTTAGCACCCCAGCATGATCTTTCATCTCTTATTGCTGCCTGGTTGATTTCAACAGACCAAACACATCATCAGTTCACACTCACTTCATGTTTAAAATGTTGTTGCCTTCCCAGTCCCAGGGCTGTAACATGGAATTGAAAAGGAAGTAGTGAACTAGATTCTTAAATGTAAGCTTGACATTTCTCAATACTGATAAAATGCACTGAAGAAGGTGGATAGCTACTTCCTCTTCTCCCCTGAGATCTGTGACTGAAATAGAATGAGAATATTTCTTCAAGAAAATTTTCCCCTAAGTTTCAAATTGGGATTATTATTATTATTTTCATAATTAGTTATATTTTAAAGTAACCAATCTTCAAAGTGCTTATTTTTTATTTTATTTTTTATTTTTTCCTCTGTTTCTTTCAAAATACAGACATCTAACCCTTCCCTTAATTAGTAATGAAGTATCTTAGACTTGGAACGCAGAAAGGACAAATACCGTCATGTCTCTTTCTCGGTTTTCCTAGAAGCTGTATGGATTTAAGCTCAATCTTTAGACTGTACCTCAAAGAGTCTATGAGCAGGTGTGTCTCTCACTCACATCTATTTTTATACTAATTACTCTTACTGCTCTAAAATTCATCTCTTCAAAATCTGAATTCATCCAAGTTCAGCTTCCAGGTGCTGGGGGTTTTTATGCCTTTATCTGCAAGACAGCAACCCTACTATCACATTTATTTTACTTCAATGAACACCTGTATTTTGATTAAATCACCTTTTAACCTTCTCTCCAGATATGCTTAGTTGATTGAGCTCTTTATGTCTCAAATAATAGACTGGTTTTCTGATTCCCAGAGCATTTTTATGTCCGTTCTTTGAACAATGTTCAGTATTTCCATATTAGTCTGGAAGTGGACACTGGAAGTAGACACATCCTTACAGAAGTTTTTCTATTTCAAACATACTAAGTCAAAACATACTTTAACCTGACAGTTTTCTTTTATGCATTCATGGATAGTATTAGCCCTTTTGCTCTAGTATGAGACTGAAAGGTCATATTAAGGATGTCTAGTGATGATTTTGAGACATTTTATGAATGGAAAGAATTTTCTGCTTTCTGAAGCAGTCTCCTCTTCTGTAGGGATAGATCTAGCTCTTTGTTCCCTTTAGTATTACCCTTATTGAACTATACTAAAATACATTTTGGTAGGTGGTGACCATCTGTTTCAGAGTTACTCAGATAACTCAGCTGACCACTTGTTCTCCTTATTAGTTACAATTCTCCTAAATATATCTAGTATGGTTTCATAACATTATCTAATACAGACAATATAAATGTTCTACATGTGAAACCTCAATAGAAACAGCCCCACTCACTGAAATCTTTTCACTAAATAATACCCTTCATAGTCAGTCAATAAATGAATTGTAAGATATTCATTATCTGCTATGTTGATTCTTTACCCATTTCTAAACAAGACATGGTGCAATACTGAAATAAAGATCACTTTATCAAAATAGAGATCTTTATCAAACGACTGGATTCTTGATAATAAATAAGGAATTGTTATGAAACTGAATTATATATAATTTATTTTATGTTTGCTCTACTTTTAGCTACTGTTAGGACTGCAAACTTTGCATCATATTTCTGTGATCTCTTTGCTTATAAAAAGAGAACTTATCCCTGCATAACCTTACAAAGAAAAGAAATCATAGCTTTCATTGGTATAAGACTGCCTGATATCCTTTATCTATGTAATCATACTTGAAGTGACAGTATTAGGAGATCCAGTCCAGTGCCATTATCAAGCAGCCTTGGAAAGAAAGGGCCAACAACAGCATATCTCTAACAGAAGAAAGAAAGATGGACTGACAGTGGAGCCAACTTAGAAGTTCAGAAAGTATATGAAGTGGCCCCATGCAAACTCCAGGTCTCTGCAGGGCTATAGACAAATAAATCTTATCGATATTTGGGTGCCAAACTATTGGTGACTGGATTTTAAAATTAGCCCACATTAAGTTAAAACAAGACCAGCCTACTCTCAAGTGAGCAATCATACACACAAAAACACTCACACACTGCATTTCTGAATGCAGCAATGCATATAAGAACACTTAGATATTATCTTTGTCCCAGACTTTCTCCTGAACATGGCCTATGGAAAGTACATGCTGCCTGAAAACTATTTAGTGACTCAGCTAGAGGCCTACAGATCAGGTATGTAAGTTCCAGTTACTTGTTCTCTATCTATTCAAGACAAGAGTTTTGAGTATTATATAGTGTATAATGAAAAGACAGAAGGATTTAACTCACTTGAGTAATCCTATTTCCTAACATTCATTATCAGCAACTTCACAGCTGCTGTATGGCTTACTTATTAAAATAAAAATTAAGAAGAGAAATCTGTTGATGGCAGATTCATTCAGAGTGGCAAGACTTACCACCTGACATATCTAGGTAATTAGAGGGGGGCTTTAACAGAAGGTTAGAGCTCAAAGATTATATACAATTTATTACTTGTCATGCTGAACTGAGTCTTGGCCAGTATAAGGAATTTTCCCAGTAATGATCTGAACTGACATTATGTAGAGATGTTTGAATAGTTTCTTTTTAGAGTCCTGTGCATTTTTTTCCCTCTAGATAATCCTCCTCTTTCATATCATTGCCCCTGAAACTTCATTTTAGCAATTCATCCTTAACTGGGAAAAAAAAGATGAATGATTAAACAAAATCACACTTCTTTCAAAGGAAGCATATAGTAAGCAAGGTCAAATCCCTGAACGGAGATGATATCAAAGACATACTTGTATATTTTACTAATCTGGAAGTAGAATCACCAGTAGTGTATTATTTTATTCCATTATTCTGTTCTTATTTCTGAGACTTCCTCCTCCCCCCTCCCCCCCAAAATAAATAAATAAATAAATAAAATGTGTTTTACGTAATATGCCTACCTACTAATCCTTATGGAAGGAATGAAAAGGATAAGGTTTGGAACATACTACCTTGTTCTGCCCTTCAGCCCTTCTGGTAATGAAGTCCCAAGTGACGGAGGTCTTCAAGCTGTTTTGCTTCAGAAAGGTCCAATGGCCATGAGGTACTTATGGTAAGTCCAAAAGATACATTTGTGCCTGCTTCATCCTATTGCAGGCTCCTCATTCAACTCAATTGGGCAAATCAGTTATATGTCTGCATAAGTTCTTATAGTGGGCATAGATTATGTCTATACTATACTTCACTTTCCAAATGATGTCTTCTTGAATAACCGTAGACTTATTTTATGAGTCAGAAATGCTCAAGAAATTGGGGGACAGGTATTCAGGATGTTTTTTGTACTCCTGTAATGGAGAATTGCATTGGTGGTTGTTCAAAACAAACAAACAAACAAACAATTGAAAACCAGACAAATCATCTTCTCCACTATACACTACACATAGGTAGGCATGGTGAGTTCAGGGCTGGGGCATGAGCAGAGGAATATTAGTGGACTGACATTAGAAAAAGGAGAACATGATGCTTACTCAGCTATGTTAACAAAATGTGAGAGACAGAGAATAATTGCAGGAAGAAGACTTATTGGCATACTGGAGATGTTATCTTCTCTAGATACAGTCCTACACATGGCTTTGGTGGACAGGCTTAATAACCTCAGGAATGTATAACTGGGCTTTGCATTACCCAATATGCCATTGAACTGTGTGCAATATAGCTCCCTTCACATGCCACTTGATACCCAAACTTACCTTCCGTCCTTATCTGTCAGGCCCCTCTATCTGTTTGTATTCAACAAACTCACTCCATGGTGTTTTCAAAATAAAGCTTATAGATGGCAAAAGCATCATCTTTGATACTTGAATAAACAGAAAGCTGAATTATAATGCTATTTCATATTAATTTCCTTCCTCTGGAATAGCAGAGCATTTGTCATCAAGATTTATATATATAGATATATTTAAAGTATGAAACTTACATTATAATAATCTTTCTCCAGAGAAGAAAATTGTAAAGTGGGAAAATGTTTTTAGTTTTCCAAGAGTGAACACTATAAAAGGGATGGATGAGACATTGTAATAGAATTTTTCTCAATATACAATACCTTTACATCTTTTGTAGTACTATACAAGCATTATAAAAAATGTTTAAGGAGACAAAAAGAAGAAGGTGTTGGGTGTAATGCTGAACAGTATAAATCGTCTCATCAAGTCAGTTAGGGCTAATTTACAAATAACATAAAAAAAATTACATGGAAATGCTCCTTGACAAGACATTTTTCTGGTCCAAACAGAAATGTGCACCATCTGTTATAGCAGAAAGAAAAGAAGTTATTGGAGAGAATTTGTTTTTAAATTGCAATTATTCAGGTTGTTTTGGTGTCCATTTAGTGCTCTCAATTTTTGGAGAGCCCTTTTAACTCTAGTAGGATCAGATATATATTTCCTAACATTAAATTATAGGTGTTACAAAAATACAGATTTGAGTAGGAGGGTAAACCAGACAGAGTTTCACTGATAATTTTTCCATTTACACTCCCACACAGTAGCTCAAAAACATATTACTGCATCTTTATACTCCTACAAACACACATGAAATCAGAAACTGTACACGCATGTTGTGCTTTAACATATGGTTGTGGTAAACCCAGCAGGCAGCTAAACACCACACAGACATTCACTCACTGCCCTCCCTCCCCCAGTGGGACAGGGGAGAGAATAGGAAAACAAAATAAAAGTAAAAGTTTGTGGATTGTGATAAAGACAGTTTAGTCATAGAATCGCAGTCATAGAATCATAGCATGGCTTGGATACCATTGGACCATAATCAGTTATAAGACAGATCAGAGTAATCATTTTAAAAAATAAGTATAGAAATCTAGAAATAAAGTTGGCTATCAGGGAGTACATGTCAAAATTCCACCAACTAAAATAATTTTAATGGGAGGAACATGATTTCTGTGTTTTGGCATGCTTTTGTTCTTTATTAGAATTATTAGCTAGTAGAAAAAGACATAATGCAAAGTACCTACTCAGCTTTTACACATACACTTCTGTAACAATTCTGTATTCCTTTAAATGTCAAATATCATACGTTACTTATGGCAGCTGCTTTTGTAACCATTGTATAACAAAAAATATTTGATAGAAGTTGATGTGAAGCAACTTGCAAGTTCAAAAGCTATGAAATGGATACACTCATCTTTTAAAATTTGTTGATTCACAATATTTTTACAAACTTATTTGCTAGTAATTATCTATAGCTAGAGATTCAGTGCAGTTGGGATATATTTCAAGTAAGTATAAGAAACTTGTAGTAGCCTCTTGCATATGATGTTGAATGAGAATGGCGAAGAGTTGGTATTTGACTTGTATGAAACTCTGCAAGCTCACTTTAACTCCATGGAATTACATATTAGACCATGAGTGTAAGATGACTTACTGTTTTGTCCTGACCACTATGTGTGTCTGTCATGAAGAGCATAGGCTGTGTCCTCCATGTCTTGTGCCTGTGCAGAACAGCAGATTGGGAACTAATTCTTTGTATTTCTAGGTAGTAACATAATACAAGTAAAAACATTGCTTGAAAGTAGATCTGTAGATAATATTGAAATGGGAAATAATTATTTCTTCCAGCTGTTGATTGCAAACCAAACATTTTTTGATTTCCTTGTCAATTTCAGAATGCCACTGATGGCTGAAGAATCAAGACCATGGGCTCAACTTCTGTGACCTCTGGTCCTGCTCTCCTGGGACTCAATAATTCTTGGCTTTCCTGTATCAGCCTGGTTTACTCTTGTCCTGAGGCTTCACTGCAGTTTCCAGGTTCCTCAGGTCGAAAAGAAAGTGTAGACTGGTTTCTTCAGGTTCAATATTTTAAGCAATATAGTTCAGACTTGGTGAGTATTGTCTGAAATTTTGTGTTTTGCCAGAAAATTTCTAGTCTAAACTTCACTTTATTATTTCTTACCAAAATTCCGTGCACATAGTGGATTTATTCACTCAAGGTGATCAGAAGCTCCAAAGAGTACAGCTGAGAATAGGCATGGTTTTGAGAAACCTGTTTTGTACAAAGAAAATGCCTTTTCATTTCTGCTGACCAAAACATATAAATGTAGGATAAACAGAAACAAAGAGAAGACAATTTGGTATTTCACAAAAAAATGCACTGCCAACTGATAGAATAACTTGATTCCTACAGGAACCATGTAAAGTCCCATAGTAGACTTTATGTCATTATAGAAATAATAACAATAATAATAATTAATAATAATAATAATATGTGAAACGAGTTCTCAAGTTCCCGAATTATGTCTGCATCTGTGCGATTTGACCTTAGTTACATCTTATTAAATCTAAATACCCCTTATGTACTACTGCGAGAGAACTATTGCTTCAATGGCAACAACAAAACATTTGTTGAAAATGATCCAAGTTCTATATACAAATTAGTTTTATATCCAATTAAACTTTTTATTGGTGTAGTTATATCTGTGTGTGTGTGTGTGTGTGCTTATAGCAATATACAATCAATTCAGAAGTGATGCTAATAATAAATCAGAAGTAGTTGAACTACATTGCTGGAAGTCAGGTAGGTGACAAAATAACTCTATTTTTCTTTAAGGTTGTAAATAGTTTATTTCTTGTTTAAAATTCCAATCCCCTTAAGTATCTGAAAAATATATATAGGAAGTTACTTGTAGGCATGTATAAGATTGGATTCTAGTAAATAGTTCAAAGTACGCATTCTTAAAAAGAAGAAAGTTAATCTCTCTCTCTCTTCTAAGTAATTGTAATTCCCTTACATAAATTCTATGATTTTTAACTTCCTTCATAAAAACTACAAAGACTTTATCCCTTCTCTATTGCCGGGCAGAAGTAACCCACATACTGAATTTGCAAATTACTTTAGAAAAGTAGTTTTAATTACTTGCTGTTTTATTTGCACTCACTAGACTGAACGGTGAAAAGTGTTCCACCTATAGTGATCAGTTTAATGCTACTAATTAAAAAGAAAGTGAGAGTTTAAAAGGTTATAAAATTCAAGGAACTTATTCAAATAGCAATGTGACTATGAATAATTTAAATGGGAAGTCAAAAACTTACTTGTACATGGAAGAAACAGGAAATACATAATTTTAAACATATATTTATAAACAGTTTTAAAAATATTCTGCACTTTATGCAAAAGGGATTTTAATGGTCACTGCAAAAAACTGAGAGGAATTTATTTCCAACTTGCTTTGTAACTTAGGAAAGAAACAAAGAAACTAGTGCCATTTTGCCATGTAACTGTCCCCATCACTCAGTATAACAGCACCTCCTGGGCTCACAGTAGTGATGTGGATGTTTCTCCTTGATATTTGGCAGCTGTTAAAAGAGTCTCAGTTACACTCCAGTACCTATGCCAGCAAACAGACTTCACACATGAACTGGTGCAATGGTCTGACTTAAGAAATGAACATATACTCATGGTTCATTGGATGGAGACCACTGCAGATCTCTTTCATGACTGTGAACTATAATGCATTGATATATTCATTTCAGATTGTCAAATTCATCTCTCTTTCTTATACCTGCATGTTAACTCCCCCTTTCCACAGCAAATAAAAGATGCGGCTGACAGAGCCACTTCTGTATCTTGGTCCTGGTGAGGAACACCTCTTGCAGCAGGTTGCTTGTTGGACACTTTGATTTTCTTAGAATGTTCCCTTGCACGGCTTTGTTTCAGGTCAACTAACCTGTTCCCCAGAAGTTCCTCAGCTCTGTTCAGGAATTACCACTGATGAACTTATTTTGCACATTATTCTGCACTGTAGGTAATGAGATTTTAATGGCACAGACATGGGCCACGTGGTGCTCATTGGCTCTATTTTCAAAGAATTGTTATATTTTATTCACTAGTATAGATGTAGTCTTCAGGTCTGTTTGTGATCACTAATGTATCATAAACCAAGATGCACATGTCCAGGTACCTGCTAAAGCATTTGCTCTTTTGTGCTTACATGCAGTCTGATGCTGTTTCATGATGTACAGTCTTTATATGGCTTCAGTGTAGTCAGTAGGGACCCACATGCAAGCAGAGATCCTGAGACAGGATTGCCTTTAGGCAAGAAAATGTAATACAGAAGGTAATCCTTCCATAATCCCATTTACTGGGTATCCTTGAGGTCCAAAACTGATGAATAATTTTTGCAAGTGGACTCCCAAGTCACTAGTCACTAGACTGACACTAGTATTTTAGCTTCCAGTGGCTAGTTTCATTATACTCTGTTAATTTCTGTAGAGGATTATTTCATTACAGATGGCTCCCTGGAGCACATATACTCACTTAGTCATTCCTGCAGAATGAAAATGGCAGTCAGATGCAAGGTGAAGCTCCTGAGGCCCTTGCAGCCTGCCACACCAGCCCTAGCTCAGCCTTTCTTTTTAACTGCAATCATTACTAACCACCCAGAGGGCATTTTAGACAGTGATTTTTCACCACAAATGTATTTATATCTATTTTGCTAAGTACTTCTATATTAAGAAGTAAATAAACGAAACATTTATGTGAACTGTTATGCTACTGCCCAAGGGATTCAAGGGATTCAATCTTGCAGTGTCTTGGAGACTGCAGAAATGTTTCATTTTACTGTAGACAACGGAAATGAGCATCATACGAATAAACACAGTCTTGTCATAGAAGCTCTGTATTTAAAGTTATTTACCTAAATAACAAACAAGCAATCAACCTTTTAGGATGTCTGGGATAGGGCTCAGGGCCTGCCCCTTATGGCATGCAAGCTGGTACCCTGCAGCCCCTGCTGCACAGGGGTGTAGATGGGGCTCCCCATGGGAGGCTGCTCAGGCACTGGGGCCTCTTGGTGCCTTCAGGGCCCTGACACCTCATTCTTTAACAAGGAATCTACATTTAATAAGGATCTGCAGCATTTCTCTCACATTACTACATCATATACACCTAAAAAGGTGAATTTCTGCTCTGGTATACCAGGACCAATACTGTTATACGTTGCAATACCCACTGATAAACTTTTAGTGGTTTTGCTGTCTAAGGACAACATTTGGGTTAATTGAAAATATGTCTCCCAGAGTGATTAACTCACTTCCAAAAGCTAGGAATAAATTCAACTGTCTGTGGGAACCTATTGGAGAGAAGATTGCAGTAGGGAATGAGATTGTGGTATGTGCTGAGAAACCTCTCTTAACCCTAATAAGTGTGTTATATTTGCCTCTCCTTCCCCTTCCCCAAGACATTATTGTCTTGGTACATTATAGTGGCATTCATTTATCTAACTTCAACTGTTTGAAAGTCAGGTTTCTAAGAGAGTCTACAAGGCTCTTCATATATTTTTCTTGTATAGAGATATATGTTCTTTTCTAAAGAGGAAGACTTTCCATATAAGTTGATACTATGGAGATATTTAAAAGGCAAAAATGAAATTTAACTTTGTTTTACATGACTTCTATAGTGACTGAGGGAACATACTGGCCAGTTAAGAATAAATGTCAAATATTTGGACACCTAAAGTTAAATGAAAAAGTCCTGTCCCAGTAATAACGCTCTCAGATTGCTCAGTAATGTTATTTCCTTTCAGTAGTGTGTTACATGAAAGAGAATCTTTCCCTACAAATTTAGCTTTATAATTTCAATATATTCCAACACTTTCTCCACAGACGTTTTAAATAAGGTCACTTTTTTTTTTTTTTTCCCCATATTTTCACCACCACAAACTTGCACAAAGAAAAATGTTTCTTATGACTATAGTAAGCTTCTATAAGTAACAGGGTAAAAATATAAATTATTTATAAAATGGAACTGATCAATTTAAAGGCATGGCATGTTTGCATCTGATGGGAAAGAACTGAACTTGACAGTCCCAGGAGGCTCACTGCAGCTCCACTTTTATGTATGACTATTGTTAGGAAAGGTATTTTCAGTGCCTACCGCTAGGTACTGTGGGTGTTTTAGTGTTCTTTGTCTTATATAGTTCAATGTGTCGATGTATTCATTATCTGATAGGTGTAACAGAAAAATATATATATATATTTTTTTTTCTCCCAGGGGAATCTAATTTATCACCTCAGAATATTTCTTTGCAGAAGGATTCCTGCTTTTTTCAGAGGAATTTAGGGAAATTACTCCACATTTACTCTACAATATAAAAGCCTACAATAAAATGGTGTAGAATCTTCTCCAGAAAAATAATAATTCATTATATTTCATAGATGCTGTGTCCTGGTTTTGGCTGGGATAGAATTAGTTTTCTTCCTAGTAGGTGGTATGGTGCTGGGTTTTGGATTTAAGATAATAATGCTGATGACTCACTGATGTTTGTCTGAGTCTTGCAGAGCTGGTCTTACACAGAGCCAAGGCCTTTCCTGCTTCTTGTGCTGCTCTGTCTGTGAGGAGGCTGGTGGTGCACAAGGAGCTGGGAAGAGACAGAACCAGGACAGCTGACCTAGACTGGCCAAAGGGATATTACATAGTGTAAGATTTCAGGCTGAACAATAAGACTGGGGTGGCTGGCCAGGTGGGGCACTGCTCAGGGATGGGCTAGACATCAGTCAGCAGGTGGTGAGCAATTGCATTGTGCATCACTTGCTTTGTATATTCTTTTACTATTACAATTTTGTCTTCATTTTGTGTCCTATTAAACTGTCTTTATCTCAACCCATGAGCTTTTAATTTTTCATTTTGTTATTATTATTTATTTATTTTTATTTCTCAATTCTCTCTCACATCCCACTGGCTGGAACAGAAGGGAGTGAGTGGATGGCTGTGTGGTGCTTAGCTGCTTGCCAGGTTAAACCAACACATGATGTTAAAAAAACAAGGTGCTGACAGAAAAATCATGGCTTCTGTGAGATGATACAGCAAATAAATTCTTCAAATAACTGAGATGTCCTGTGAGAATCGGGTTTGTGATACCCGTGTCTACAGGGAACAGATTCTTAATTACTACAAAGTTTAAACTTTTCTTTTCCTTATTTTTATCTCCTGGTCTTCTCCCAGTAAAAGTATATATATATATATATATATATATAATATGATACTAAAGATTAAGCTAGATTTACTGATTTTGCTCTTAATCACACTTAATCCTTCGGAATTATTTTTATAGTAAAAAAATAAATTTAAAAAATTGTGTTATTGAAGGCATGTCATAGTTTTAGATATAGATGTGATTTGTCCTATAGTGATGTCTGTGATGAAGTGCATGACATCTTCTGCAGTTGTATTTACAGACCTATTATGTAGTTTGAGATTTTAGTATTCTGTTTTCATTATTCTGACTAATCTGATGTCACTTTGACTATAAATCTCTCTTCGCATATATAGTGAAGCTGGTTGAGCTAAATTGCAATTTCCTTAATTATGACACTGTATTTATATATATATATATAGGATAGTTATAAAGCTAATATTAAGCCAATAAGTTTATTGTACAAAGCAGACAGGAAGTTTTGTAGTAACCCAACTATACAACCTTTTATAGCCCTCCCTTCAAAACCTATGGTTTTACCTAGATTTTTCTAGGATTTTGCAAAGAAAATTCTGTTTCTGACCTTGCAAAAGACTAAGGTTTCCTTCATGAAAGCTTTAACAAACCCATCTCTACATTTCAATTCTGACCTTCTATCTCAGTGGAAGAAAGAACATTTAAAAAATGTTAAGCAAATACCATGTGAAAATATGGGTAGTTTTTATCTCCAAATCAGGCAGAAAGTTGGAGCTTTGACTTTTTGGGATGACTTTGTCTGTGATAGTTAATGAAATTTAGATGAGGCTTTTGAGCTGAAGTGGATATAAAGAAAAGGATATTTATTTTGTTGTTGTTGTTGTTTGTTTGTTTGTTTGACATCATGACTGCAAAGTAGAAATACAGTTCTTTGGCTATTTCAATGCCCCAAAGCTCTATTGTCAGGATTCTACTGCAGGTAGTAAACCACCTTGTTTTAGAGTCAAGACTTTAAGATGTTGAAATTGGTTATATGGTACACTTTTTTTGTCCTCACATTTGCTCTGTGCTGGTATGAATGTGCTCTTAATTTGTACCTGAGCAAATGTTTAACAGAACAACAGACATGAAAGTGATGGAAAAGATATGCTGCCAGATAGGCAGCACAGGGAAATAAAAACCTTAAACATTGTCTGTGAAAAGTAGCATGATGGCTCTTAGTACAAAGCTCAGTTATTTCTCATAACTTAAACTAATTTGTGTATTTATTTATTTATTTGTTTTTAATTTGGAGGTTTGAAGATTTAACAACTCATTTTAACAACTCAATTTAATCAGTCAAGTGACTACTAACGCTGGAATATCACTGATCTTTACCATACTGTCAGAGAGTATTTTGTCTCTTTCAAGTGTCAAAATCAGCATCTTTCCTGTGATGTCTATCCTCTTCCTATTAAACATGAGACTCCTATACAACAGAACAAACATGCCAAGATAATTGTAATTGCAAAGGAGATAAGAATGTACGTTTCAGAGGAGAGGTAAAACTGTTGCAGGTTTTTTTTTATTCCATAAGGCATGAAAGCTCTTTTCATATGATTTCAGTGTCACTGAAAAGGACCTGTCTCAAATTCTTTTATACATTTAATGTATTCTTCTGGTGTGAAGGAATCATTACTAACTACATATCTAACAGAAAGCTAACTAATTCTGCTAAGCACATTTATTGATAATGAATTCCTGTAATTGACAAAAAGACTTCAGTTCCCAGAGTTTCTACCTTATTTCTAATTAGCAGGCAAGACATACACTGATGGATAGAGAAAGTATGAATGAAATCCTGAGGTGAATTACAACCTTGTATAATGCTTCTAAAATGAATAGATCTACACATATACTAGAACAAAGGTCATTTGAAAAGGTAAAAACAAAGTACAAAAGGAAGTAATCCTACTCCAATTCTTATATCTGAATTTATTGTGTCAGTAACGTACAGGATACTTGCTTCAAAATTAGTTTTTCAAAAACAAAATTTATCTGATGTTGCAAAGTGTAATTGTGTTGTTGCAAAGTATAATACCTTATAACTACATTCCTACTGAAAATGTTCTTCACTCAGAAGTGTTTTTTTTTTCTAAACAGATGACATTTTTCTCAGATTTCATTAATATCCATAGAACTAAAATAAGGGGAAAGAGAGATGTAGGTGAGATTAAAGTGTCTCTGAGAACTTAACTATTATATTCCCCTCCCCAGAAAATCTTTATACGTGTGAATATTACATGTTGCACTTAGGTAGCTAAGAAAAGAAAGCGTTCTGTTTTCTAATTCTCCTGTATTATTTTCTGCACTGTGGGTGCCTGGTAACACTTCAGTAAGTGGAAGAACAATGGAGAGAAATTATTTGATTTTGCCAGGTTCAGGATCTGGGCATTTGTACATAGCTGTTTTTATCGCTTAGTCTATTCCTTCAGTTTGAAAATGACCATATCCCAGGCGGATTTTTTTTTTTTTTTTGAAAGACAAAAAATATGACAATAAAAATCTAGAAACTTGATGTAGAGATATCCTCAGTAAGTATAATGTTTCCAGGGAGTTTACTTTTTCACTCTTTTATGCTATACATAAAGGAGATTACTATTTTAATGGATCTCTAGCATTACTTAAAGTTTAGGAAATTTAGCTAACCAAAATCTGCCACAGAGAAACAGATGTGTACATGTATATACATACCATCCTTTCACTTACATGGAACTTCACTTTTTGAAGCTTTGCATAAAAACTGGTCGTCATGGTCTTGGACAAGGTAGTGCTAATTTTCTTCATAGAAGCTTCTTTGATGCTGTTTATTGGATTTAGGATGAAAATAGTGATAACACACAGAAGCTTTAGTTGCTGCTGGGCAGTGCTTACACAGAGTCAAGGACTTTTCAGTTTCTTGTGCTGTCCTGCCAGCAGGATTACACGAGAAGCTAGGAGGGAACACAGCCAAGACAGCTCACCCAGAATGACCAAAGAGATATTCCATACCATATGACATAATGTTCAGCAATAAAAGCTGGGATAAAGAAGGAGGAATTTTCAGGGTGTTCAGAGTGATGGTGTTTATCTTTCCAAGAAGTCATCACACGTGATGAGCCCTGCTTTCATTGAAGTGGCTGAACACCTGCCTGCCAATGGGAAACAGCAAATTAATTCCTTGTTTTGCTTGCTCACTTGCATGTCTTTTACTTTACATAGGAACTGTCTTCATCTCGAGACATGAGTTCTTGCACTTTTACCTTTCTGATTCTCTCACCCATCCCACTGTAGGGAAAGTGAGCAAGTGGCTATGCGGTGCTGAACTGCTTTCTGGGATTAAAAAAAAACAAAACAAAACAAAACAAAACAAATACAAACACTGTTGTTTGAATCTTACTCTTTAAACAGCACTGCCAGCAGTAACAGAACTGTTTCAGGTAAGACAGTGGAGAATGCCAGCTTTTCCAATATCAATTTATGTATTAGCAATGTGGATAACAAATGATTGATGGACTCTTTTATATTTCAAGAGAGATCTGCTGTGTTTGAAGGAGAACCAAATGAAAAATGATGATTAAAGCTCTGAAGTTAAGTTTTGCTAATATGTTTAAACTAAGTTTTGTTGTTTTTGTTTGTTTGTTTTTAATGGAGGATACATAGAAAAATAAGAATGCAGTCCTAAAAGGTGGTGTGTGAAATCACTTCCAGTTCGTGTGCCCATTGATCTCAATTTATATATCAAAATTAGATATTAAATTAGATATCAAAATTACTGGATAAAAACTCTTTAGATGAAGAATAGCAAAGTAGTCAGTATTATTTTTTTTTTAAGTTACTTTGAAATTGCATAAATATTTCAAACTAAAAAGTAATCCAAATGTTGAAAGCCTTTCATTTCCAAATTCACTCTAAGCATGCTTGTTTATTCCTTGACCAATTCGATTAGGGAAGTTTAATATATTGTTATTAAATGGTTAGTTATTATGGCTAATGTTAGTAGTCATCTTGATTAATAGTATGAATATAAACCATTTAAATTTTTCAGATAAAAAGAATCAGGAGTCAGAGTTTGGACCAGCAAATGACTACAAGCCTGTTCAAGAAGAAAATTTCTGGTTTTGTACAATTCTGCAGTTATGCAGGTATGTGAAATAGTGAAAAGAGTACTTAAAACAGGGTGTCAGAGGGTAGTTTTTCAAATTGGCATCTTTCATCTTCAAAGATAGCTGCTAGAAAGGGAAGGTGATGATGTCCACAGACAGTTCTGGCAGTGACCTAAGGAGGAGAAAAGGCAACAGAAAAAACTGATGGAAAGAATCAGCATGATATGAGAGTACCTATTCAGGGACAACATGCAAGCTTCTTGTATTTTTAGTATCATCTAGCAAAGCTTAGCAAAGTAAAGATTCAGGATGTAACGGTGAAGCTAAAAATGATTGTGGAACTCATTGACATTTAAAGATATACAGGATATAGGGCTGCAGGAAAATACATGGGGCACAGGCTTTTGGACCTAGATGTTGACCATGAAAGCATAGCAAAGTTACCACAAAAATAATGGTTCAAGAGCAAATTTCCTGGACTGAATTGGTAGGACTAAAAGGAAAAAAAAATAAATAAATCCCAAAACCCTGGTGGAGAGAAGACATAATGGAGAGAATAAGGAATCAGATTATAAGGAGGAAAGATCAAAAAACAGAATCATTTACAGGGAGAATTAGAAAGAGATGTGAGATACTTGAGATCCACACCAATCGGAAGCAGCACATATGTGTGACTATGAAGGAAGAAAATCAAAAGGCATATTGCCAAAGCAAATTTGGGGAACAGAAGGGTTTTGCTGTCTGTCAGGTGGTATATGAGAAGAAAACAGTTCAGTCAGAACAAAGTGACTCTCAGAGTGTATTTCCTCTGTCAAAAGTTTGGTTTAAGGGCTAGAAGACAATACTAATGACATAACTTCACATCAAAACTAATGCTAATGGTAGATTCCTATTGAAATGGGCAAAAGGAATTAAGTTCATATATTCATATACAATTATTTGATAGAGAAGTTTGGTATAGTGGAGTATGTATAGAGGTTTGTACCATAGGTTTTTGGTGTTCAGAGACATCAATTCCAATTGTGCAAACACACAAATGAAAGCAGAGGTTTCACTTGCCATCCCTTTTATAGGGCTGTGAAGAGAGAGACAAATATTGTAGCACCTGGCTTTGGGACTCTGTATTATTCATAGATGAGAAGAGTTATAAATTAATAAATTATGTTAAATTGAATAAAAACATATAGAATAAGTAGCTGATTTCCATGGACTGTCAGGTTCTTTTACTTTCTAGGTACTTCTTGTAACTTTAAGTATTTTGTGCTGTTGGAGGTAACACAATAAAGTAATGAGCTAAAAATCCAATCCAGCATGGCAAATAGCCATATTTCTAGTATAAAACTTATTGGATCTTTTTGCTAAGGAAAGTAACAGATTTATTCAAGTTGCCACATAAAACAAAAGAGGGGATAATGTATTTTCTCCTTTGAAATGTTTTCTACAAAAAGGCCCATAACAAATGTTTGCAAGCTGAAAGAAACACTCCTCATCTTTCATTTTCAGATTTAACAGCCTTATACAGTTCAATCCATCCAGATTATTGAACAATAAAGAAACAATATATTTAACAAAATATATTTCTGTTAAAACATAAGTGCTTTGGTGTTTTCTATTATCACTGTGACACTGCAGTAAGACTAATGCTTTTAAAACTATTTCCCCTAAAATAATAAAACACAAAAGCCACAGTTCTAGTCTGGACTATATGGAATATTAAAATAGACTGTAGATACCCCTTCTTACTCCCCCCTATATTCATAATCTTACACTGTATAATGTTGATTTGTCTAAATTCTCTTTTTCTTCAGGCAGAATTGAAGATACTCTATAGATTTTACAGACTGCAGTTTGGAAGGCAAACTTAGCACAATGTTTTTACCTCAATGACCCTTTTAATATTAATATAATATTTAACACCACTTCTGTTAGATCAGCTTATACAGAGAAAGGTATTCAAAAAGGTATACTTCTGCTGAAGGTGACAAGTCATCTAATGACATGCTTTAGAAGAGAGAGAAAAGCCTTCAGTGGCTGGCTACACTAACCTTACTTTGATATTCAGAGCCCTGACCAGAGGAGGTTTTATTTCTGTTGTCTGTAAGAAAAAATCAGCAAGAGTAGCAAACCAAGAAGAAAACTGTCCTCTGTGACTAATCGCCTTTGAGTTAAAACATGTTAATTCAAACCTTTGTGGTGCAGTACTTTTTCATGGGTCAAAACCTGATATGAGTACCTGAGCAACTTCGCTACAGAATTCATACATAACCTCCATTAGCCATCAGACTAGGAGAGCAATCCCATCCACTCTATAGAGAAGACAAAAATAAAACAGTTCCTAGCAACGTTCAAATCAGGCAGCTAGTCTCTTCAGTCCTTCTTTGAAGAGGAAACATCCTCTAGCTAATAAGCTACTCGCTGCATGAATCCTCTTTTCTGAGACGGAAGCCTTTTAAATCTGCCAGCTGGAAAACAGTCCCCCATGTGGTTTCTTATCTCCAGCACCTATTTGTCTTGGTAAACAGGGCCAGCTGCCCATCTGGGTCTCTGAAGGACTACCTGGCCTCTTATAGTCTTCCCCCTCTAAATCACTCCAACAGGGTACAGATGTTTTAACAGAAGATTCACCTATTGCAGAGACTACACTGTACTTGCACAGTTCTCTCCATAGCACTCCTTCATGTAGAGAAGAGCAAGGAGATTTACTGTAAACTTTCAAACCTGTAGACATCCAACTTATCAGAAAAAAAAAAAAAAAAAAAAAAAAAAAAGTTAAAACACGACATCTGGTCTAAGTCAAAGCAAAATCTGAGCAGCATAAAAATAACTTTAAAATCATCTCCTGCTCCTTCTGACACCTCTTGAGAGGATGAGCACAGAATTAGACCTCCATGTTATTTATATAACACTCTGAAGCATGTTGGATTCTTTGTAGATCAAATGCAATGACACTTTCTCTGACTTTAGAAGATTGTCTAATTTTAAACTCACTGTAAGTTATGAGAACTGAATAAGGGGAAAAGGAGTGAGAGAAGAAAAATATTACACTAATATTATAGTATATTATTACATTATATATATATTATATATATAAAGTTCATGTACTATAATTTTCTTGTTGAGCAGATTTCTTACAGCTTTTGTCGTAGTTCATTTTCCACATACCTTTATCTGGGCTGAAGGTTAATATGATTTTTATCTGTGTTTTATCAGTTACCCTAAGCAACAACATATTGGTCCCTACCTATATATCTTCACAAAAACAATCCACTTGGAAAAACTATCTGAGGTATCTATATAGAGACTTAATAAAGAAGAAATGTTCTATACAGAGAAAAAAAATTCACTGGTTATCTTAACAAATGGCGAAACCAGCTAAATAGGAAAGTCATACTGGAATCATATACAAAATCATACAGAAAAATCTATATTGCCTTTTATGTAATTAATAGTTTTTGTAATTTACTGAATTGATAACAAGTGTTACAATGAGCATCATTGTATTACAGGAGCAGAATCTGGCCACAGAAGACTAAGACACAGACTTTTTCACAAATCTATTATAAAGACATAGCAAACATAGCAATCTTTTGTGAGCGTATTCCTTTACACTCAACATTCAGTGCACTCAGTTGCTGAATTGATGTTAGAACATGTCACTGGACAGCTCTTATCTTCTGTAGAGGAGGAGGTGTGATCTTGATGGTTAGCTTGCTTGTTCTCCCTCATTGTCAGAGATTTATCTAGTTCACTGTGTCTCAGTGTCTGATTAGTAGTTTTCTTCAGGGTTTGGGTTTTAATTTGTCTGTGCCAATCTGGTATAAGTCTTATGTTTCATGGATTAGAGGTATACTTTAATTGCTGGTGTAAGCAATATTTCTAATGTATGACGTAGGGTTTTTAATATTGCATAAAGTTATGAATGATAATATGGAGCAATGGGGTACCACATCGAAGTAATTATTTGAAACAATGAAAGTACGTACTTTCTGTTGAGCATTTTTTCTAATTTTATGTTATACTACTGTGCAGGGATTGGTACTCACTCCAGCTTGTAATCTCCACTCAACACATGCACAGTCAGCATGCACCTACTCACTATTGATTTAGCTCATATTAGAGCTCACAGCTTTTAAAGTTGTATCTTTGTTGATCCAGTTACCTGCTCAGCTGCTCTTACTCCTCTTTCAACTCTTGGCTAGTAAGAATTCAGTCCAGCAAATTTTATTTATTTATTTATTTATTTAAATATAAATGGTTCCTACTGTGTTCACCAAATGAACAGGATAAAAGATCCTTATAGATGATCCTCCTCTGCTAACCACCTCAGTAGCACCTAGATGAGATACCTCTTATTGCTGTAGAACCCCACAGAGATCACCTCTAATTCTACATGAAGATATCTCATATTTCTACCTCTTCTTACTTTAGATGGCACTATGTCACATGAGCAGGGGCAGGTGGATGCAAAGCTAACATTGAAATGTCTGACAATAGAAGGACACCTTTAGGCTTGGTAGATGTTATACTCTGGTAGATGCCCACCCCTGAGGACGCTGTCCACTCTGACAAGCCATTACTGCCAACTGAGTCAAGTTACCAGCAGGAGTAAAGGTGTAGCAGCGCATTGATTTATTAGGTATATTCTTTGTTGTGAAAGGCAGTGTGAGTCATGAGCCAGTGTTAAAAGTCTTACATGTAATATGCGACAGTTCATATGTCTGTAGTGTTACTGAGCATATCTATATCAAGTGTGGTGAAGACTGGATAGTAAAAAGATTGACAATATATGCATGATATACCAATCTGTAATACCAACTTTATATCCAACAACCCACAATTTCTATCTTCTGCATAGCTGGAGAACAGTTAATTGCAATTTATTGAAGGTGATTGAAGAAAGATGTGATATCTATAAAACAGAAACTTTGAAAACTTTATTTCTGAAATCAGTTTTTCAGACTGTGATTCTCAATCATCTTTTCAATATTGTTTCCTCACAGAATACATAAATCAGTTCAAAATCTCTTGTAATTTAGTGTGCTCAATCTGACCAGAAGCTTCTTCAAGAATCAAGCATGTCTGAGAAAGTTATAAAGATTCTGTAGCAAATATACTAACAATTACATACTAAGGACTTATTTCTTACTAAAATACCTGGATATGTGCCCCCTGAAGATCATTAATAATAAGAAAAAAAAAAAAAAAAAAAAAGTCCTGTTCATGTCTTGTGTATACTCTTAAAGTACAGTCAAGAAGTATCTTCTTACTTTTGAATATCTTAAAACTTCTTACTGACTTCTTACTTTTGAATATCTTAAAAAAAAAAAAAAAAAACCTTTATTTTCCCTTTTTTTTTTTTTTTTTTTTATTCCCTCCTCTTCTCATGGAAGGCTTTCCAAGTCTCTCATAAAGAAAGTACTGAATACTAAAACACTTCAATCTAGAATTTCTATAGCTGCGTCTCCTTGGATTTTTAGTTTGATGTCTTATGCTTTAGTTTCGATTTTATTCCCTTAGTCAGACTAATACAGTATACAGTCAGACTGTAATGCTATGCTGTGTTTTATCTTCATGGAGTGATGGAGTGTAACATGAGCAAAGTCTTTACCCATATCACTCATCACTTGTTGAGGCAATCAGCTCTGGTGCTGGTGCATTCTACAGGGGAGCTGGGATCATGGTGTACGTGGTGGTTCCCTGAGCCATAGAAACCCCAGGCGAGTGCAGAGAGCTGCCAGGAGCTAGCAGCTTTCATGAGGGGAGCTACAGAGCAGGGTCAGGAGCAACAGCAGCAACCCCACATCACACAAGGCAGCCCTAGGGAGTGCGAGTGATCAGGGCAAGGCACAGCAGTTTGCTCAGGGAGGGCATGCAGGCTGCTCTGTCACTTCAAAGAACAGTTGTAACCTGCTCACAAGGACTCCTGTAAAGGAGCAGAAAACTATGTCCTTTGTATTCATTTTGACCTCTTCATCCACAGGAACTGTGACAGATACCCAGGAACATGGCAGCAATCCAGGTCTCAAGCTGCAGCCTGTGCCTGAGTTTTCAGTGTCTGATGGCAACACTGAATACACCTGTGGGAGGTGTTCCCAAGTAGAAGAACTACTTCAGCCTGGTCACAGATCTTTGTGTGGAGGTGGGCAGGTTGAGGAGCATCAGACAATCTGAGAAGAAGATTGACTGGTGGAATCATATTGTGCCATCCCGGAGACAGATGCATCAGTATGCCAAAATGCAAGAAATGAAAGATCCCCTGCGCTCTCAAAAACATGTGAAGGTAGTGACTTAAGAGGCAGGGGAATATGGAAGTGGGTTTCTACTGAGACTGGCAGGCAAACCTACCTGTTAGTCATTAGAAAGGTTCCATTTTAGGGCCAGTTCTCTTTAATATTTTAATAAATGACTTGGATGCAGGACTCAAATATTTTAATAAATGACTTGGATGCAGGACTCAAACACATACTAAAGAAGTTTGCATGAGACACTAAATTAGAAGGTGTTGTTGACTACCTTGAGGGCAGAGAGGCAGAGGCCTTGCATAAAGATCTTGACAAATTAGAGAGCTGGACCAATATAAGTAGCTTAACGAGAGTAACTGCACCTAGGAAGAGGCAGTCCTAGCTACATGTACAGACTGAGAAACGAGAGGCTGGAGAGCAGCTATGTGGAAAGGAATCTGGGGTTTTTGGTCAATGGCAAATTGAGTATGAGTCACCAGTGTGCCCTGGCAGCCAAAAGGACCAGTTGTATCCTGGGGTGCATCAAGCACAGTGTTGGTAGCTGGTTGAGAGAAGCTACCTTCTGCACTGGTGTGGCTTCACCTCGAATACTGTGTGCAGTTTTGGGCACTGCAATATAAGAAGTATTATAAAGCACCCAAAGGAGGGCAACAAAGATAGTGAAGGATCTAGAGGGAAAGACTTACAAGGAACAGCTGAGGTCAATTGGTTTGTTCAGCCTAGAGAAGAGGAGACTGGTAACCTCATCACAGCCTGCAGCTTCCTCATGAGGGGGAGCAAAGAGGGAGGTACTGATCTTTTCTCTCTTGTAACCAGCAATAAGACCCAAGGGGATTGCGTGAAACTGCCTTAGGGGAGGTTCAGGCTGGATATTAGGAAAAGGTTGCATTGATGAGAATAGATCAGGCGCTTGAACAGGCTCCCCAGGGAAGTGGTCATGCCACCAAGAGTGCAGGAGTTCAAGAAGTATTTGGACAACTCTCTCAAACATAAGGTCTGATTTTTGGGTGGTCCTTTGCGGGGATGGGATTTGGACTCAATGATCCTTGTGGGTCCCTTCCGTCTTGGGATATTCTAAAAAAGAAAGGAAAGGGAAGGAAAGTTTGCCCCTAAATATGAGATTAAGGTTTGGGAACAGCATGTTTTCATTTTGTTCTTTTAGTTCTCAACACATTTCAGCTAACAGAAAATTTAAATTTTTCCAATCCTCTTTCTAACATAAACATAAATTCTGAATCTTGAATTATAAGCTTACAGTGATCTTTGACCACAGAATAATTATAGAATTGGCTAATCAATATTCATTCAACTTTGTTATACATACACGCTGTTATGATCTTACATGCTGCTTGAAAAGAAGAGATATCCATGCTGTACAATTTGTTATTTATTTCATACACAGAGTTTGCAGCATTACGCAGAACATGGTAACTTTAATTGAACTTTTTGAAAATGTCACTGTTTTCTAAGGAAAACAGCATGAGATATAGGTGAATGCATGATAGATGAGCAAATATAAAGTATTTAATTTCCTGTCAAAGTGCACTAAGAAGTCCGTATAGGTCTCTTCTGCTTCTACCCACTCACCACTTTTGTCTGAACTTAAAACATTCATAGTTTAAAGATCTAACTCCTTATCCAAAATTTAACTCTCTTTAACCTCTTCTTTTCCATTTCCTTCTGTTTCTCATTTTGATTTTCACTTTGTTACAAAGAGACAGATATCAGTCTTTTGAAGTAAGATCTTGACATCATGAGTCAAAGATGTTCAAAAATGAAACATTCGTTTGGAAATTAAAAAAAAATCTCATCTTTTAGAAAGATAATAGTTTATATATTTTTTATTGCAGATAGTGAGAAAATACAAACATCCATTTCATATGAACTTAAAAACCTTACATGTAACTCCAAGCATTTTCCTCAGAATAAAGGCTAGAAACATTTAAACTCTAGGTAACATCAACTTAATAGTTGATAACAATAGCTTTTTTTTGGTGTTGTGGCACAATAAAGGTTAGCCTGCTCTTAAATTGAATAAAGTACCTTAGGAAAAAAAAAAGAAATATTGCCTTATTTTTGTGTAGGAAACAGTAATTTCTTTCTCATTGAGAAGGTTTTGCTAAATACAGCTAAACATAGGACCTAACAGAAAACGTATTTCTTTCTATGATCTCCTCAAAGATCATAATCTTCTTTGAATGTATTTGATATTTGAAATTACTCACCATGAGAAATCCAATTTCATATCTTTACTGTTGTAACCTTTATTTCAATAGTCCCATAAGGGAACATTTTTTAGAAACATAACAAACAAACAAAACCCTCTCACTGCTCTTCTCTGACTCTTTTACTGGAAAAATATCAATTTGGTTGAAATGAAACCTTCATCAGAAATCAGGATTACCTGTATGAGGAGCAGGAGTAATCTGCCCCACATGTTATTGCAATGCTAATATGTCGCATTGTGTTTCAGTTTCCAAAGGTAAATCAAGTTTTCCAAGAAAAAGTTACAAGTGTAGGTTTTCATCTTATCATATAATAAGCATAAAATTTAAATGAGAAAATGTATTGACTTTTCCATTTTCTCCATGCTAGCAAATTTAGGACACCAGACTGCGAGAAGCTATAAAAGCAAACAATGAAAGTCAGCCAATCTTAAAGAGCTCTCAGCCAAACATTACTCTTCCGTGACAACAGCAAAATAAGATTCTGTTCAAAGTCATTTAAACTTCAGCTCTAGTTAAATAAGAAGGTAAGCATTAGTCTGTTTTCTGGTGTGGAAAAGTGAGACAAGAAGGAGAAATCAAATGACTTATTGAGGCTAAGAAAAGATATTGAAATCAGATGATTTTTCCAAGATTAAAATGCGAATGTGTAGTAAACAAGGCATTAAGTCTATAACTTCTAACAAATGAATCAATGACCTAAGCATAATGGTATCCATCCTTTATACATGAGTAAGTTACCAAAAGTATTTTCTAGCCAAAGTTCAAACTGCTTTAGTTGGACAAAACCTTGTGTTTGATATATGTCTCTCTGACTCAATGAACACAAATTATGGTACATGTATTTTCCATTACTCATTTTGAAATTCCATTCTATGTTTTTATTATTATTATTATTATTACATATTTGCAGAAAATCCATTTTTGTTTCAGCTGACATTTCTAATAGTATATTCAGCTGACAGAATATCTATAAAAATATAAACAAAAGATTAGAACTCATCTTAAACAAATTCATTTGAACCTGGTAGAATTCCCTCTCTGAATACTTGATTTGAGTGAAATCTGAATTGAAACATTTCAGGCTGAAAGTAAGTGCACTTACTTTCAGAACATATTAGGGGTAAAAAAGAATATTAGATTTTATGGGTTAGTTTCACATACATAAGCATTGCTGGAAATATGCTTGATCTATTCATATAATTTCAGGTAAAAAATGAAGGAGCATCATGATTTCCAAGTTCTAAAAACAGAAATTCCAATTTACATATGCTAAAGCATAGCCAAGCCTGCATGACAATAATGTATGCAGATTGATAGTTAAAGTCTGTCTTTTGCCCATGGCGTAATTTCTATTCTGAGTACAGGTTATATGTATCCTGTAAATTTGCCCATTTTCTCATGGGTTCACATTGTAACAAGCATGGCAAATGAGTGGTTAAATATAAGTCAAATGAAAGTTTTTAACTGGATATACACTGGGGAAAAAAAGCAAAACTCACTACGTAAACTCACTATGTCTAGTTCTTCAGTGTAACTAGGAACAAGATTCAATGTTTAATGGAAAGTCCTATAAATCTTCATTGGAAGAGACTTTAAGGCTGGACAAATTTAAATAAGTTCCTATGTACACATATCTTTCTTTACAGGTAACAAAGATTAGAATTCACAAGCACACAGAATCCAGCACTTAGACTGAAAGAAACCAGACATTAATAGTAGCTATTTGGAATGAGGCTATGTGAAGTCTTGTCTATGGTTCTGCACAGTGAGGAAAGGGGTAATCTTCATTCCTATTAAGGAAGATATTTAAAAGCTCTGGTCTGATGCTTTATAGTCATCCCTTCATTTGTGTCTCATGGTTCCATATGACCTTATAGTCCCTGATAATTTAATTTCCTTACTTCATAAATTCATAAAACCTAACACAGAATTTAAAGGGGTTTTCTATTTATAATATTATATACCTGCCAAGGATTTTAAGTAATAGTCTTGTTCAAACAGAATCACTATGCAGAACTGTTTTAGCCTACTATACTTCTAAGGCTTTTCACAATGAATTAGTGGGAAATGTTATTCAGAAAAAAAACATACATACGAGGTTTGCCAAATGTTATTTTTAAATTTTAAAGTGTGTAGGCTTTATTTGTCTCTGCTTATTTCCCTCATCACGTGCCACTTGATAACATTGTCACTGCTTTTCGCTTTTGAGCAGCATCTTGATGCCATGAAACTTCTGATAAGACAAATAGAATGAGAACTTTAAGTATTCCAAATATTATCCAAGTCTGAACTTATCTAGGACAACAAAAACTAGTTAAACTCCTGTAATATGGCATTTTAAATTACTGCAAATGAGTAGAAACCTTTAGCTGAATGATGAGGTGTATAACAATGTCTTCTCTTTCAGTAACTGCAGTTTATATTAGCAAGATTTTAATGAGCTGATAAACTTGTTCTCCACACTTTCCAACAAATGATACTATATTTATAAGTCCATAAACTAGTATCTCCACTAAGAAATAAACCATTAAATCTATTATATGCCGAATATCTTTTACATACATTGCATGTTAATAAGACCAAATGCAGAAGATTCAGTTAAACAGTGATATCTACTGGGACAAAGCTATACAGTATTTCTTCACTTACGTATCTTCTTAAAGACATGTGAGAAGAATATTCTCACCAAGTAATTTGGTTCATTTTGACATGAACCAAGTAATTTGGTTCATTTTGTAATGGAAGTAAAAGATTGCAAGAAAAATGTAAATCAAAATTAAAGACAATACCAGGCATACATACCACCAGTTAAGAACAACAAGATAAGAACTTTTCTCATTCAGCCTTATACTTTGTGGCAAGGTCTCCCACATGTTGTCCCTGGATTAGTTATTTTTTTTTTTTTTCCTTTGAAACACTCATCAGTGCTACCCCACTGACACACAACATGTTCACATCTCCATTGTAGCTCATAGCTGAGCAGGCTTTTCAGTGTACGGTTTCTGAATACTTTGAAAGTGCGAAATGACTGTTTAGCAAGAAATGAGTGTTGTGCCAAGAGCCTGAAACATCAGCTCTGAAAGTACAGGTTGCTTCAGTGATCACATTCAGAGTCCCAGATGCTTTGTCTATGTTACTATATAGAGCAGCCCTAAGGGTAGCCTCAAGGCCTGCAGAGCTGCCCATCTATCTTGTTTGTTTATTGAATCACCCCAAAGGCTAGCTCTGGGGCAGTCCTGCTAGTATTCCTGGATGGAAATGGGAATTTGGGATATAACCGATCCATAGGCACCGACAGTTTTGTGTAGCCTCCGGCTACTCTATTTGCCATTTCAGTGACATCAAGTAGGATAAAAAAAAATAAAAAAAATAGTCTGGAGATTATTTCTTGTGGGTGCCCTCAGGTCCTTCCTGAGAGAACCCTAAATGTTTGCTGACTTGAGGGCAGAAGGGATTTCTGGCAGCCTGATTTTAAGCTGCAGACAAAAGATTTAATGGATGCCAAATGCCTAGAGCACCACCCATTCACAGAAAATCTGGTCTTCACATTAATTACAGTTTTGAGGTATCCACAGAGTAGATTCTTCTGAAGTAGTAGAATATTTCACTGTTGTTTTAAAACATTATTTTTTGAAAAGCAGGACCATGTGATCTAACGATTGAATTCTTCTCAATCCATTAAATTGGCGTGTATTTTTGGCCTGTTTAAGTTAACATATGTACAATATTTCTATAGTACATATGTTAACTTAAACCTTTAATAACTATTGAAACACAATGAGGTTAGTCCAAGCCAATACCTTCCGTCACAAGTAAGTTAAGATAGAAGCATGTATGGGTGATTACTGCAGTTCATGCAATTCATTACAGTGTAAATAATGTGTTTGAATTGTTTACTTACACTCAAAGTTATCAGAGAAACCAGCGTATTCACAGAAGCTGGGTATTCTAGTTTTGTTTTGGTTTGTTTTGGTTTGTTTTGGTTTGGTTTGCCTCTCTCTAACTTGAAGTGATGTGTCTGTAGCCACTTTTCATCCCATCTCCTCTCTATATTTTCTCACAAGAGAAAAGCCAACTGGATTACAGTGCCTCTGGAAAGTAGGCAGGGCCAGAGATGCATATGAGTTTGAAACAAGAAAACACAGAGTTGAAAATGCAGTCTGTATAGTTACACTGTTTAAGGCAACAGCTAATTTGAAAAGAAAAAATCTATGAAGTTGATTATTGCATTAATTTTCTTCTTCTCTTCCCTGTCTATTTTTTTTTTTTTTTTTCCCATTATAACTGTCATGGCAGAAGATGGCTGTGAATTCAAATGATATAATTTCAAGAGATAAACTGCAGGTTGAACCTTTTGGAAAAAAACACCAAAAATCCAGAGCTCAAAACAATCATTCATGCAGAATAATAATAAAAAAAATATGTTATTTAGTGAAAGGTGATTCTGGAGCACAGCTCTCTGCCAGTGAAAACATTCTGTGGTGTGTTTGCTGTATGAGACCATAACAGGTTGTTTTGTTAGTCTTTTCTGAGTTCATCACACCTGAAATCCAGACTGTTCCACGTTAGCTCATGTTTATCAACCCCAGTGGATTTTTCATGTGTTGTTTGTTTGCTTGTTTGTTTGTTTCAGGTGTAAATGACAGAGGATAAATAAACAAGACACAGTATTTAAGGAAGTGTTGAACTTTTCCTTCCTGGACCTCAAAATATTGTACCTTGAAAAAAACAAGAGTGTGAGAGAATACACCCTTATTTCAATTATTTTAAAACATAGTGATCCCAGTATAAAACATAAAGTCCTAGAAGATTTAGCCTAGGAATTATTCAGATCAGTTATTTTTTAATGAGTCTTATATTTTAATGAGTCTTAAGAAATGGAGATATTCAAAGGATTGAGGTATTAAAAGTTTTTCCAGTACTCAAAAAATACTAGAAAAAATAATAATTAAAGAATGGGGATAGACTGGTATCAAACCTAGGGAATTTCAATGTATGATTAACTTGAGACTCTGTCAAAAAATATTTAGAGACTAAAATTACTATCCATTGTGCCAGGTCAGGAAGATTTAAATATCATCCAAATATTTGCTGTCCATTTTCTAAGAAATACAGGTCTAGTTAGTAAAAACTACAACTGTAGTAAGGAATCTGAGCTAGCACAAAGTGGCTTCTGACTTGAACTTGCATTATATGGAATTAGGAGAGCATATATATTTAAAGCATTTATTGAAAGATCTAAAACTCTAGGCATTACAAAGGAGATATTCATAAGTACTTCCAGTTAAGTGTCCTCTACTATATTCAATGAATTATTTTGTAAATAACCTAGACAATGATATTTAAATCATTATGGTCAAATGTATAGATAAAAGATTGAAGGTTCAATAAATAATGACATGCAACACATCTACAAATGTACTTAAAGCTCTTGAAGAAATGTTTAGTTCCCTTTCTGCTAAAGTGTCCTGTTAAGTTGCACCTGGAAGCAAATAACAGAGTTTTTATTTTCTCAACTACAGGTTTTGCCTTGCAAAGGAATGAGTCAAAAAAGATTTAGGGATTATTCCAGTTAATTGCCTCATTATGTAATCTTAGTGCAATATTTGGCAGAAATACTACAAAAGTGAGCTTTATTTTGGTTCAGAAACAGTGTCAATAAGTCTTCTTGTAGAATCATATGTGGTCTTATGGTATCCACTCCTCAACAAAATATTAGATATTAGATCCAGAGACCTGCAAATAAGACTTCTGCTGCAGAGCTTAATAAGCTCCTTCCATAATTTAAGAGAAAGAGCATTGAAAAAGTTGACTAGGTCAAAGATTGTGTGTGGTTAAACATGGAGCAGCAACTGAAGCGGAAAGAGAAACTCTTTGTGACATCATTACCGAGATAAATAAAACTATCCATAGTTGGAATAGGGTAATGGAAAATTGCCTTTAAAATAGGACAAAAATTCCTAGTACTGGAGGTAATTAAGGCTGACATATTTTGTCAGTGAAGACTGCAGCTTGGAACTTTTAAGGCAAAATGTATATTGTTAAAGTTATATTTTAACTCAGGTTTGAAAGGCATTCTTCAGCCCACAAGAGATGAGAGAAACAGAAACATAGCTCCAGTACTCGTTTGAGCTCTTGGCTGTGAATGTGAGCATCTGTTCTTCCTGTCTCCTCTGCCTCAGTTCATTTTCATTCTGAGGGAACTCTCCAAGTACTTTTAATACTTCTGTCACCATACTTATGGCAAATGGCTTTAAATCAAATCTTTTGCGTTATGTCTTCTCATCTTCTCTGGTTGCATAATTTGGCTTCTGATTTTATGACATTGTTTAGTTTTTTTGTTTTTCTTTTTTTTTTTTTTTTTGGGGGGGGGGGGGGGGGGGGGGAAGGGGAGAGGAGCACAAGGTGCAGATGTTCATATTGTTGAAGGTGTCCTGATTGTAAATGATCAGTCAAATCTCTATTTGACTCATTTAATTGCCTCTTTGATGGCTTCAGTAATCACAGCTGTCTGCTTTCACAAGCAGAGTCTAGGTCCAAGAAGATAGAAGATAGCATTTCTATTTAATTTCTGTGTAATTTTTTTTTTTTTTTGGGGGGGGGGGGGGGGGGGGGATCATTACATCAATGACAAAGTAACTGCCCAGCTGGTGTTAGCTGGATCTGTTCCCATCACCTTTCTGTCTTGTTTATATCAGAGTCCAGACACTGGAAAACAGCCTGTGAATTTCATGTCCCTTTCTGGGGCAAAAGGTGTTGGCTATGTTTTATACAACTATTCCCTCCTGTTTCAGATTTAAAATCCCACTCATTTTGAATTCAAGAACAGAAATTTATTTTTTCAATTGGCTACATGCAAGGAAAATTCAAAAATTTTCTGTTAGGGAGTATAGCTAGGAAATTTGTATCATATGAGCAAAATCACATTAAAACTCCCGACATTTTAACTAGATGTATTTGCAGCTCTACTTATATTTGCAATTGTCCTGACACTTTGCTTATAGTCACCACTCCAACATGGTTTTCCTCAAGTTTTGCAGATGACCAGGGCTCATTTTCAAAGTAAATTACATGTGTGGCCCTAATATTCACAAAGTATTAATAAGGTGAATAATTGGCTCTGAAAGAAATGCATACAGAAGGCAAAGTCCTTAAGTTGTTCCTTAGCTTAATCTTTCATTAATTGATAATGTGACAGGACCAGTATTCAAATACAAACAAATTCATTATTTATGTAAATTAACATCTAATTTAGTTATCTTGAAATACAACAAGGCTAACATAATTACACTGAAGATATTACAACTAAAATGAAAATGTGATGCTTTTTAATTGTGCTGTTTTAGAGACAGCATGAACAGTATTCAAATTGTTTTTCAATTTGATTCATTTTGTAGAGAATGTGTTCAAAGTAATAGCATAAAATGTGCTTGCAGTCTCTCTAGGCTTCATACATCTGTTTATGCTTTGCTTTAATAACAAACATTTTTATTGTTGAGATGTGTTATAAATATGACAGACCACATCATATAGCCATCAAGCTATGAGGAAGAACAGGTTCTGTATGAATAGAGGAGATAGCCAGTAAAAGACTAGAATACCAGGGATCATTTGTCTTCAAGTATGGCTTCCTTCCCTGTGCTAATCAATAGATAATTTGCTCTAGGGGCAAATATTCCTTTAGGAACAATGTCCAAGCTTGAATTATAGGACTCATCTCACTTGATTCAACAGAGAAGAATTTGGGATTCACTAAGTCAGAGACAAATCACAAAAGGAAGCGTGATCCCACAACCCAGTAACAGAACTCATACATTTTCTATCTACTCCATCTTAGTTAAAACATTTAGAGATCAGAAATCAGAGCCCCTTTTCCTATCTGAAAGTTCTGGAAGCTGTATTCCTTGAAATGAAGAAAAAAAAAAAAAAAAAAAAAAAGGAAAAAAAAGATTCCTAAATATCTTTCCACAGCAGGAAAAAGCATTTCATATCATACAATCATAGAATCATATCATAGAATGTTGGGAATGTTGAAAGAGACCTCAAAGATCATTTCCAGTAGGTTGAAAGGGGTGAATCTTCCCCTTTTCTCAGCACTAGTGAGTTTGTTCAGTTCTAGGCTCTCCTGCAGGAGAGAGAGAGATGTACTGAAGAAAGTCCAGTGTTAGACCACAAAGATAATTAAGGGACTGAAGAACCTTTCATATGAGGAGAGGCTGACAAAGCCTGGAGAGAAGAAGGTTGGGGGACTGGCTGGGAGGATGCAGATCTTGGCAATGTTTACAGATATCTATGGAAGGAAAGGAAGAAGGAGCCAGACTCAATGATGTCCACTGACAGGACAAGAGGCAATGGACACAACCTGAAAAAAATAAAAATAAAAATAATAATCCATTAGAACACAAGAAGAAACCAGTCAAACACTTGAACAATTTGCCCAGAGAGGCTGTGGTGTTTTCATCTCTGAACATATTCAAAACCTGACAGGAAACAGACCTGAGCAACCTGCCCTAATTAATCCTCTAGGCAAGGAAGGTCCAGAGGCCCCAAGTCAATTACTTGTGATTCTGTGATCCTATGATTTAGGTATTTAACAGTGGACTTTTTGAACTGGGCCAAACAAAGCCTTAATGGAGAATGAATATTTTCTTATTGCATCTTGAACTAAACTTGCTTAGAAAATGCAGTTCACATAGCACTTGCTGTTTGGTCAGGCATCTATGTGTAAGGGTAGTTGGGGGACCAGTGCAACTGGACTGGGTGCCAGCTTCTGGAGTCACACCAGGGATGTAGGCTCAATGGGTAGCAGTGTCAGCTGAGTGGGGGTCTACTACTCCCAGCCACTGGGAGATGAGTGGTTTGTGTTCCCAAATCAGGTACTGGGGTCCTGGTGTGAGAGGCAAGTGCAGGGCTCTGTACCAGTGGCTTGAGTGGACCCATAGGTCACAGCATATGTACCTGGTGCCAGCTGCTGATGGGGTGGGCAAGTGTCTACACCTTCTTCAACTTGTTGTGCATGAGGTGTGCATGTGTATTCACTATCAAACTTTAAGCTGGACTAACTGGTGAACAGTGGGGACCTCAAGTCTGGGATGGGGTATCTGGCAGGCAGGCAGTCTGTGCTGGTACACCCTGGGGAAATTTCAAATATCTTGTCCATGAGGGACATGGGTGTGGGTGTGTTTGCAGGAAACTTCAAGCTGGACTAGTTGAAGAATAGGCAACCAAGCAGGGGTGCTGGGTAGACAGAGGGGCCGTGATGGTACTTGAAGGATCTGTGAATGTGTTTGTGCTTGTGAAACTGTAGAGTACCGTGGGTGTGCATTCACTAAGTGAACTTCTGTCTTTACCGGTTGGAGAGGAGGGAAGGGTCTCAGCTATCTGTTTCTATGTTTTATGTAAGTCCTGTTGAAGGCAGCCCTTGGCCTGGGCAGCCATTGTGAACAGTTTTGCCAATGTCCTGTCTGTGTGTCTCTGGGAAGCATGTTCTGCTTTGTTACCAGCTGAACCTGCAAAGAGGAGAGAGACAGCTGTGTCCCCCAGCATGGGCAGAGATCCTTGGTGCCTGGGCACTAGGTTGGTCCCCAGTGGCTTGGCAGGAATAGTCCTGGGCCTGAATGGCTGGAGAAGGCAGCCATGCTCTCATTGTTCTTCTTTTCCTCAGCTAACACTATGTTTTGGATTATTTCTGTAGAAATTAAGGAAACCTTTCAGGTATTTAAGTAGTGAACAATCTTTCATTGTCAGAGGTTTGACTTTGTGGCACATGAAATGCATTCTAGGCTTGATTTATTATTACATAAGTAAAAAAAATATTTTTTCTAGTATTCTGTTATATGATGGATGTTCTAGTGGTTTGTATACTAAGGAGTGAATCTGATTCTCTCTTTTTAATACTGAAACATTGTATAAACATTGCATACAGCAACTTACATTAGTACTAGATTTACATTTATAGTACAGTTGCTCTTACTGCTTTTATGTTTTATATTATAGTTGTCTGTGAAAACTGGGAGGTGTTAATCAACTGAAGAATGCTATTTTAGAAGACAAGAGATAATAAAAGGACAAGGTGATAACAATCATTAGTTTAGAATGAATAAAATCTGTTGTGTCTAATTTACCTATAACAGCTAAGGCTGACTGTAATTGGTCTGTCACTTTTTATCACTGCAAAATACACTCTTATTCTCATAAAAGTTGTTACAAGGTGGTTTGTAGTTGCCTTGATTCACTGAATTCTAATACAATTATAGTTGTCATCTCCAGCTGATGAAAACTAAAATGGGCCAAATATGATCTTGATGCAATGTTCTTGGAAGGCCAAAGTTATTAGAAGAGATGCTATTGGCAGAAAATTTCTTATCTGTGAAATAGTCTGGGGCATTTTCATTGCATACCATTCAAATAAAATAGTTCAGTTGGAAGGAACCTTCAAAGACTCCCTAGTCCAACTGCCTGACTACTTCAGGACAAGCCAAAAGTTATATTACCGAGGATGTTATCCAAATACCCCTTGAACAGGCTTAGGACATCAGCCACCTCTCTAGGAAACCTGTTCCAGTCTTTGACCACCCTCATGGTAAATAATTTTTTCCACAACCTCCTGAACCTCCCCTGATGGAACTTTGTGCTGTTCACTTGCATTCTAATATTGGTTACCAGGGACCAGAGACCAGTATGTCCCTCTCCGCTTCCCCTCCTCAGGAAGTTGCAGAGAGCAACAAGGTTGCCTCTGAGACTTCTCTTCTCCAGACTAGACAACCCAAGTGTTCTTCATAGGACATGCCTTCCAACCCTTTTATCCTCCTATGGACACTTAACATTTTTTTTTTTTTTTTTTAATATTATGAAGTCCAGAGCTGTGGTGCACAGTATTCAAGGTGAGGTCACACCAATGCTAAACACAGGGGGAAAATCACCTCTTTTAACTCTCCCAAGATTTTTAATTCAAAAATAGTAATAATAATAAGTGGAATTATTATTATCTGAAAACTTTAAAGATATTTATTGGTAACGTGACAGATGGATATGGTGAGGTGAGGGTAATGATGTGAAATAAGCCTTTTTGACAAGTCTTGTCTTTCATGGCTGACAGATATTACCATTTAGTCTATTTAGCCTCTGTTTTTCTAATTTCTACCATTATTTTTGGAAAACAAACTCCTCCTTTATTTCAGTGGATACGAGAAGTCAGAAAATGCTTCCAGGAGGATGAAATAAAGGCATCTTATATTCTGGAAGAAGAGGGTTGTCATCAAGTAATAACACTGAATAATGCCAGGCCTACTGAAAATAAAGTCTTTCTGAGATCAACACTAGTGAATTAGGATAGAGACTCAAAATGCTCCAAGCAGTTAAAGATGTAGTAATGAAGCAAGTACTGCAGGAAGATGAAAACACAAGGAAGAAAGTAAATTTCCCTTGAACTGAGAAAAGTGAGACAAGGAAAGAGGAAACCAAAGTACAACTTGTGTAAGTGTTGCAAGTGAAGTACTTTTCTATCCTGGGATTATTAACCTCCAGTATTGACTGATTGTGACACTTCAGAAATCAAATGAAGGAAGACAGAAATGATAAAAAAGATTAAAATATCCCTATATACCTCCACAAAAAGGGGTTGATGGATGAAGAAAATAATGTAATGTAGCTGCATGGGTTGGACACTAGATCTTTTATTTTAAAATGGATCAGAGTCAACAATTATTTAGCATGTGTGTATTTAGCATGTGTGATTATTTAGCATGTATGACATAGGCAAAGCAGAGACGCTTAACGCCTTCTTTGCCTCTGTCTTCATTGCCGATGATGGGCTTCGGGACCCAGGGTGCCCCTAGCTGGAGGACCGGGA